>NC_091758.1:7327500-7332500 GCF_043380555.1 Nothobranchius furzeri
TTCCTCTGAGCAGAAATGGTAGCTGAACAGGAGACGTTTACCGAGTCTGATTCAGTCATAAACCCAAAGAAATGCAAACCAAGGACAACCGATGACTTCATTGTACTTCCTGTGCATAAACTGTTGAAACCTCACTATTAATGTTGTGCTTAATGGTTGTTATTTGAGGTTTTGCTCAAGAATCCAGTTCATTAATTAACCAGGATCAAAACTAAATACTTCCCTTTCAACTGACTTGTTTATAATGAAAACACACTATAAAGCAATAAAGCTCCCACACCTCCTAACTACTCCACGTCTGCCCAGTAGAGTGTCACCATGCTTTTCCTGTCTGAAGTTCACTTTCTATCCTTCACTGAATTTCGGCTTACACAATTTTCAGACCCAGTTTTGTGCGTAGGCTCACTTTATAAATGAGGACCCTTTGTATTCCACGGCCCACAGAGCATTCTTGACCCCAGCCAGTTGGGCCAGCCTTCCAGAGGAATCCCAAGGCGTTCCAGGCCAGCGGAGAGACATAGTCCCACTGACAGACTTGTCGGCTGGATAAGGGAGTTAGGCTGTAGCGAACGCGGCTTTACAGACGCGGACGTGCTAGCGTCAGCGATACACCGGCTCGTGCTTTGATCTAGGAATTCCCAGAGCATCCGAGCATCAATGAAGTGACACGGAGATGCTGGTTTTTCCAGAGGTAAGTAATAGAGCTTACTGTGAGTAGACAGTTCGTCGAGTAGGTAGGTTGGTAGGATTGATCACGGATCTGAGGAAACGATGACTGAGTGGTGAGCTGGGGAGGCGACTTCCGTTTATAGTCGCGGTTAGTGACGTGGGTGTGATGTGGAGGGAATCCCCGCGAGAAGCATGCTGGGAGTTGTGGTCCAGGGTGGAGAGCGGTTAGCTGGAAGAGGCTGGTTTGGGGACTTGGGCTCTGACACCTACCTGCGTGTCCTGGATCTTTCTTTTGGCCTCCTTCTTGTTGGACGCGCCTGGAAAACCTCAACTGGCTCCTCTTGATGTGAGATGCAGATCTACTCTGAGCCCCTTCCAGAAGATCGAGCTGCTCATGCAATCCGTCACAGCTGGTGTCAGTACACACTTCTCTGCAGCGGCACAACAGGGTTCTCCACTGGCCCAAAAGCTCAACCCTAAACCGACTCTTCCAACATAATAACATGACTGACTGACCCGCGTTTTCCCAATTCATCCTGTTGTAGAGGAATACCGATGCATGCATGGAGCTGAGATGGGTCTTCATCTTCTCTTCCTCTATTGTGTAACCTATGTGACTCACACACACACACACACACACACACACACACACACACACACACACACACATGCACGCACGCACGCACACACACACACACACACACACACACACACACACACACACACACACACACACACGCACACACACACACACACATGCACACACACACACATCAGTGTGATTAGCCCTGGCAGCACAAAGCCATCCAGAGCTCTCAGATGTAACTGCTCCTCTTTGATAAACATGAGAGCTCAGACACACTGCTGTCTGCTGCAACCATCTGACTGGGTATCAATTACACACACACACACACACGCGCACGCACGCGCACACACACACACACACACCTAAGGACTCAGTCAGCGTCTGATATCTGAGTTTGTGAAGCCTGGAGATTGTTTGATATGTAGATAAGTCTTAAAAGGGTGAGATTTGCATATTGGCTCCTGTTGCACGTAGCTGCATGTGGTAGGTACGTTTAATCAGGATGAGGAGAAAGTGAATCGTTTTCATAGAGAGGGTGGAGGATGGGCTGATGTCCTGATAATTGGTAGTAGCAGCATTTTGTTTAAGCGTTTGGGTTGGATCCACATGTGCAGTGGGACTGTGATCTCCATGGGTGAAGATGTGGTCCCACACCTTCATTTGGAAAGGAAAGATAACGTTGGTGTTGGTGTTTCTAACGCGTTTCCATGAGTAATCCCTACAACTTCTAGCTTATAGAGGTGACTCTAATCAGACTTTCCAACAATGGCAGTAATCATGTTGTTACAACAAATAAACACCTTCTTACTGTTTGTGAACCTTTGGAAAATATACATACATTCATGATTATTATTGGAAACATGAAGAAGCATGTTTACCCCTGAACTCCGACAGATGAAAGCCAAAGGACGTCAACTCGAACGCCTCTATAAACGAACTGGTCTTGTAGTACACAAAGAAATGCACAAAACTCATCTGCTTCAATACTTGGACTCTATTAAACATACAAAATTTGCTTTCTACTCTGGATTGGTTTCCTCCAATGAAGGCAACTCTAGGACTCTGTTCTCAATAATGCGCAATATTTTTCATCCCCCGGACTCTCTACCACCCCCCCCCCCCCAACCTGTATTCTGCTGACTCATGTAACTCTTTATTAACCTTCTTTATTCAGAAAATTGCTTCCATACACCAGCAATTAATTCCGAGCTCTTCCCCCTCCCCCTGAGATTTTTTCCCCCGGCCAGTCATTTTGTTCCTTTCTTCTTCCCACCTCATCCGAAATATCTGATCTTATCTGTAAATCCAAGCCCACCACCTGCTCTCTCGACCCCCTCCCTACAGTTTTGGTTAAAACATGTCTCACCTCCCTTCTACCTCTCATAACCGCCATAATCCACTCCTCCCTCTCTACCGGTATTGTTCCCTCACTTTTCAAAACTGCATCTATTACTCCAAAATCAAAGAAACCCGGCACTGATCCCAATAATTTCAATAATCTTCGTCCCATCTCAAATCTTCCCTTTCTTTCAAAAATCCTTGAAAAAATAATCTCTGCTCAACTCCATGTTCATCTCACCCTCAATAGCCTCTATGAGCCCTTCCAGTCTGGTTTTCGATCTGGCCACAGTACAGAAACTGCACTCATAAAAATCACTAACGACCTCCTCACTGCTGCCGATACTGGACTGCTCTCCATTCTCATCCTCCTCGACTTGAGTTCAGCCTTCGATACCATCTCTCACACCATCCTCCTCCATAGATTGTCTTCCCTTGGCATTTCTCATACCCCGCTTGATTGGTTCCGTTCATATCTCTCTGGCCGTACTCAGTTTATTCAACTCAAATCCTTCACTTCCCGTCCCTTCCCTGTCACTACTGGCGTCCCCCAAGGCTCTGTTCTCGGTCCACTCCTTTCCATCACTTAACTTCTTCCCCATGGAAATATTTTCCGTAAATTTGACATCCATTTTCATTGTTACGCGGATGACACCCAGCTCTATGTATCCTCCAAACCCTCCTCTTCACTTCCTCCTTCCTCCCTCACCAATTGTTTATCTGAAATCAAAGACTGGTTCACATCAAACTTTCTCAAACTTAACAGTAATAAAAGAGAAATGTTACTTGTCGGCACTAAATCTTTACTATCCAAAATCCACAGCTTTACACTTCCTGTCGACAACTCCTTAGTTTCCCCTTCCCCTCAGGTCAAGAGTCTGGGTGTCATCCTCTACTCCTCACTATACTTCCAGTCCCACATAAACAATATTACCCGGTCTGCCTACTTCCATCTACGTAACATTAACCGCCTATGCCCCTCCCTCACTACTCACTCGGTCGTCATCCTTGTCCACAGCCTCATCACTTCCCGTATTGACTACTGCAACGCTCTTCTCTTCGGTCTTCCTCACAAAACCCTCCGTAAACTCCAACTTCTCCAGAACTCGGCAGCCCGCATCATTTCCAGAACTCCCTCCTTCCACCACATCACCCCTGTTCTTCAGCAGCTCCACTGGCTCCCTGTCTCTTCCAGAATCCAATTCAAAATTCTGCTATATACATTCAAAGCCATCCATAACCTTGCTCCCCCGTACCTCTCAGACCTCCTTCATCCTTCAACCTCCACCCGTTCCCTCAGGTCCTCCTCCTCCATCCACCTCTCAGTCCCACCTTTCCGTCTGGTCACTATGGGGAGCAGGGCCTTCAGCCGCTCTGCTCCCCAGCTCTGGAACTCACTTCCTCCTGACCTCCGTAACATTGATTCCCTCACACTCTTTAAAACCAGACTCAAAACTCACCTGTTCCGTCTAGCATTCAAATAATTACTCTTGTTGCTCCAATCTGTCTGTTTGTTTTATGCTGTTTTATCTTTTATTGTTGAGTATTTTATCTCTGTAAAGTGTCCTTGAGTGTTCAGAAAGGCGCTGTTGAAATAAAATGTATTATTATTATTATTATTATTATTATTAAAGGAGAACTTGCTTCACACATCTTTGGTAAGTTCTTGCTGTGTTGCTTTCTAACTGCATTGTTGGCTCTTTTTTAACACACAGAAAAGGTTTTTGTACCTTGCTGACGGTTTCATTCGCAGCTGCTAACTTCCTCAGAGCTGACGCTGTTGGATAAAGGAAGCCATAGAGATAAGGAGATGTGGATGGGGGACCATTAACAGAGACGACGGGGTTTACACGTTGGATCGTGCATGGGACTGCATCATCGGAGAGGGGAGAGCGGGCAGCAGAGGGCGCCAACGTCCTCTGCTGCCCGCGGATAAACGGAGTAGGAAGTGACGCCACCATCAGCGTCAGCTCTGAGGAAGTTTGCTGCCGAGAACGAAACTGTCAGCAAGGTAAAAAAAACTTTTCTGTGTTTTAAAAAAGAACCAACAATGCAACTTCCTTTATGTTGTATCCATGGCAACCACTTTTATGTTTGTGTACCTTGGAGCTACTGGAGCGTTCAGAGTGTTTTCTCTGTTTATTACAGTTTGTTTACAGCTGGTTTGAAGCTCTCGTGTAAACATCTTGTCTCTTTGGTTTAGTGTTACACACACACACACACACACACACACACACACACACACACACACACACACACACACAGATCCGATTGGTCGTGCTGATGGAGCAGCACAAGTGCCAAGAGTGATGTGGAGAATTACTGCTCCAGTCTCAAAATCTGCAAATTCAGTCGTCACTGGGAATAAAGCAGGACCGTGTTATTAAAAGTACAGATCCTGATGCAA
>NC_091758.1:7337500-7457500 GCF_043380555.1 Nothobranchius furzeri
ATCATCCCATTCTTGCGCTTGCCATTGGACAAATCCCCTGTTATTTGAACAGATGGTCGGAAATCCATTCTGGTGATAAGTTGCCTCTAGTTAGCATTTAGATTACCTGCAAAAATGGAACAATTTACTACACTGCCTCCCAGCATAACTTTCTCCTCCTGCTTCACCTCCCCTGATTCTTCCACCAACACGCCACACACACACACACACACACACACACACACACACACACACACACACACACACACACACACACACACACACACACACACACACCTGGCACTCTCCTTTCGGCTGTGGGTGGGTTGGAGGTGGCTCCACACCATCACTGTTCTGGTTTTGTTACGAATTACAGGGGATAGAAGACAAGTGTGTTTGTTACGAGAGGAAGGATTTAGCAAGGAGGGAGGAGCACGATGGAGAGGAGGAAATAAATAAATAAATAAAATAAAACAGGGAGAAGAAGGAGAAGTAGCGAGAGGTTTAGGGATGGAGAAAAGGCAAACAAAGGTCCGCTATGAAAATAACAGCCAGACTAAGACGTCTGCTGACGTCAAAGATTTAGATGGAAAGAAAAGATCTTGTTAAGCAAAAGTGTACATGATGTTAGAACAATTACAAAACCAAACTAGAACTGCAAGCAGTTATCAACGGGTTCCAAGCCACCAGCGCCAGTCGCCCACCAGGCCCCGCCCTCACCTTCGCCAGTCCTCACGCGGTCCCGCCCCAAAAACACGTTCTCCCGCCGGCGTCCCATCAGCTCACTTCAACCGGCGCAATGAGAGTAACATTCAGGATATGTCACCAAACTTTTTGCTTAGCCTATACACGTATGTTTCACAGGCATGGCTGACTTCTCAATCGTGAATACAATCAAATTTCACTGTTTCCTTGTCAAAGAACGTGAAGATTTAATGAGCGAAATCATGTTCTGCATGGGACAGAATTAGCTCAGGAAGTGGAGCGGCATGTGCGGTAATCGATAGGTTGAAGGATCGAGTAAAACTAGATCAGATAAAAGCTGTAGGAACCATAGAATCAAGGGAAATATCCCATAAACTCGATTTGCCTCCTCACTTGCAGCCAGTCTGTGCTAATTTGCTTCTTTTCCCTCTTCAGTTTCTCTGTTTTAAAGTTAAAGTCCCATCATTTGTCACACACACTGATGTGTGTGTTCTCCACATCTGACCCATCCCCTGGGGGAGCGGTGGGCTGCAGACACGGCTGCGCTCGGGAACCATTTGGTGGTGTAACCCCCGCACCTACCCCCTTAATGCTGGGTGTCAAGCAGGGGGGGCATTGGGTGCCATCTTTGGTATGACCTGACGAGGAACTGAACCCTGATCTCCGAGTCTCAGGGCAGACACTCTACCACTGGGCCACTTCTTCATGGGCTCTGCTTGAGAGATGTCTGCTGCATTTCTGCTCCTGGAGGACTTTTGACTTTGACAGGAATGTTAGCAGCATTTGCGGTCTACACTCAGAGGAGCCTGGCTCGTGTCCACCTTTCTTCTCTTCTTAGTGAATTATATTGCTAAATTGTTTATTTGAATTAGTTTTTGTGTGTATTGCGCAGGACGCATGGTTGTTTCACACTGGGACGTTCACCACTCTATAAAGTGATTTGGCCGAAAGTAACAGTGATACCTCCACGCTTAAACGTACGTTCCTGTGAGCTGCAGAGCTGTTCACTTCAGCTCACTGAGCAGAATAAAACTTTCATGTTACATGTGATCAATTAGATATTAGTATAAAACATTTGCCTGTATTTTATCTGTATCATTTAAATATAGATAAATGTTATAAAAGTACAATGATTATGAAGTAGATTTATGTTTTTGAGTCACGTTTAAGCCTCAAGCTGTGCTAAGTTTCCCTTTGAGATACTAAAGGGTCCTACTAGAGTAATTACCATCCTCTGTTACACCTCACACACACACACACAAACGCACACACACACGCACACGCACGCACGCACACACGCACAAGCACACACACACACGCACACGCACGCACGCACACACGCACAAACACACACGCACGCACGCACACACACACACACACACACGCGCGCACACACACACACACGCACACGCACACATACGCACGCACGCACACATACGCACACACACACGCACACACACACACACACGCGCGCGCACACACACACACACACGCACACGCACACATACGCATGCACGCACACATACGCACACACACACGCACACACACACACACACACACACGCACACACACACGCACGCACGCACACACACACACACACACGCACAAACACACACGCACGCACGCACGCACGCACACACACACACACACGCGCGCGCACACACACACACGCACACATACGCACACACACACGTGCGCACACACACACACGCACACATACGCACACACACACGCACACACACGCACGCACACACACACGCACACACACGCGCGCACACACACAAACAGTATCTGCTTGCACACAAAGCCTGGTTTCCATGGCAACATAGTGTGGTGAGTGGCATCTAGGTTTAGTTGGGGGGGGTAGTTCTGAGATAAGCGCAGCATCTGGCGGCAGGTCGTAGATCCATCATGGCTGCTTCTCAAGAAGGAAGCAAGCTGGAAGTGGATGGGTGAGTGTGACCTGTGACATCATCCTCACACACTTACACACACATGCACATTCTTCTAAACTAATTCACTTTACAAATACACAACCTCGCAACGAACCCATCTGCAGCCTCCCTCGTCCAGCCCCCTCCCCTACCTCCAAGGGCAGCCACGCGACGGCTTTATCACGCTTCCTGTTTCTCACTGCTGCCCCACAATCCTCCAGTCTCCAGTCCAACAACAGGAAATTAAAGGAGCGTGGCGCCCGAGCACCTCAGCTTTTTGATTTGTGTGGGCCACTATCGCTAATGAAAATCAGCACAGTGCTCCGGACAACAGGGACCGCTGAAAGAAGAGTGACTTGTTCTCCGCACAAGCAGACATCGTGTCCCGACTAGTGAGCGTTGTAAGTCGGCCGGCCGGAGGGAGGGAAGGGTGTTAGCAAGTGCAAAAGTCCTTTTGATAGATGTTTGGTGAACATAAAAGAAAAAAAATACATATTATTCACCCTTAAGCTCTGAATACAAAAAGGCTTATTCTTAAAGAGCTTCTTTAAGTCAACATGTTGCAAACGCGGGAACTCAGATTTGATGAGCTCTTCTTTTCTTATTCAGTTTTCCTCTTGTGCTCATTTTTCACTCAGCTTACTGATGCCCACTCTTTCTTCTTTGTCTCTCTCCGTTCTCCACCCTTTTGAGCTTATTTCTGCCTCTTGTCACTCTCTCTTTGCTTCTACTTGTTTTCTCACGATGGAACCCAACAGAGATTTCTGCTTCCGGACCAACTCATCTGTGTCCTGTCTTTAACTTTGTGATCCACCAGCACACAAAATGAGGACACCAAACTGTATTTCTGTTGCACTGTCTGATATTTTCTTTCAGTTTTTATCATCCAACTTGTCAAACCTTACACACATTTATCCACATTATTCCTCCAAAAGCCTAGTTTATGCTTCTGCACAGCTCCACGAGGGAGAGACACACACGCATCGACAGACGCTTTGCTGTCGGACTTTGCCGTCTCCTGGGGAGTGTTGGGAATAAGATCCCCTCCAGGACAACAGTGTGCAGCGCTGTTCTGTCATGCTTCTGGTGCAAAATAGTGTATTCACCATGGTGAAGCTTTTTAACATGGACACATTTGTCTCATTCAACAGTTGTTTAGAAAAGAGATCTCGACTCCATCTGTCCTTGTGAGCCAGCTGGAGAGACGGATCGTGGCGTTGTGGGCGTCGTTCCGACACAGAAGCATAAACTGTGTGTGTGTGTGTGTGTGTGTGTGTGTGTGTGTGTGTGTGTGTGTGTACTAGGTGAAGTGTATATATTCAGTGTTCTAACGTCTTTTCTGAGCTATCAGAGTTTTAGTGCTGCCATAATTACAACTATATTTGCATCAACATTGTTCAGAAATTATAAGATTATATTCAGAGTTATTTGTTGTTGTGATGATTCTGAGCTAATAGATTCCTGTGATTTAACATTCCTTGTTCCTGTATCAGTTTGTATTTTGGATATCAGCCCTAAACAGGTGTTTGCACCGCCGGGTAACAATATAACTCATTAAACTAATTACTGTATCTAACCTTAGGTTTCACTAATGCAGCGTTTTATTACATTTCTTAGTTTGGTTTGCCTTTATCAGACTCCATGCAATGCTGGTGTTTTATCACATAGTTTTGGATGGGTGCATTAATCTTTTAAATGTTAATGGATCACACATTGTGTGGCCCGAGCCAAGTTTTCCTACGGGGACAGGAACCTGTACGTGATTCTGAGCAGATGGCATTTCAGTGATTAAAAACTCCACTGACTCAGAACCGAACAGTGAATTGTGCACTAATGCTTGTTGTTTTATTAACAGCCTCATTTTCTCCTTGTTTATCCCACAGATGAGTCAGACCAGCTAGAAATGGAAACAACCAGCTGGTTCTAGCGTGCCTCTGTCCAGACACACTTCTAGCAGTGCTGCATTGCACTTTACCTGTAGAGCTGGAGCTGCTGCAGGCCAATTTGGTGTGATGTTTATTAGAAAACTGTTAGAAGAGCGCGGATGTTGTTGGCCTCTAGCTGAGTACATGAACCATACTAGCCTCTCTTCCTTGGTCTTTGGTGCAGGTTCCTTTTAAATGATAAATGACCCGCACTTGTACAGCACCTCTCAGAGTAAAGTCTCCAAAGCGCTTTACACTACAGTGTATCATTCATCCATTCACACACACACTTTCACACACTGATGGTGGTGAGCTACGATGTAGCCACAGCTGCCCTGGGGCGCACCACACCACTGACCTAATGATCTACCGTCTTCCCGCCACAGCGTTTACACTAAGACAGTTTAAAAAGTTCCCTTCTGCACGCAGGTTCACGCTGTCATTTCCATGCAGCATCAGTAAACAGAACTCTTGCCTTAAACAGATGATGTCATCGCACAAAGTAACATGTCTACCACCATCAAAGAGTACAGTATGAGCAGTGCTGCAGTGTTGTTGCTGTCTTTATATTTGGCCATTATGCTTATCCTGTTTTAACTTCATCTGCATCAGTGCCACCAACTTTTGTTTACGTTTACATTTGTTTACTTTTATGCTTGTGTTTCTGTAAGCTAACCAGAAGAATGCATGTCACCACCTACTGTAATGGAGTGGAACGAACTTCATTGAATAATTTGGTTTTCTAATGTACATGCTAACCAAGATAAAGACTCCAAGTTTTCTCTTGATTATTGCCGTAGCTCGACGCTGGTGAGCATGTAACAGCGCTGACTGTTGTGGCAACAAGCTTCTAAACAGGTTACTCATCTCCACATGTCTTTGCACCATCTGGCTCGCTCAGGCCTAAGTAATAAATCACTACCCAAGAAATCTGCTCTGCAGGTTGGTCTAGCCATGCTGCACTGGAGCCTCAGCAGGCCCAAACAGGTCTTGTGTCTAGCCAAACGCAGAGCTCTATCGGTTTGTTGGGCCGAACGCAGAGCTCTATCGGTTTGTTGGGCCGAACGCAGAGCTCTATCGGTTTGATGGGCCGAACGCAGAGCTCTATCGGTTTGTTGGGCCGAACGCAGACCTGTATCGGTTTGTTGGGCCGAACGCAGAGCTCTATCGGTTTGTTGGGCCGAACGCAGAGCTCTATCGGTTTGTTGGGCCAAACGCAGAGCTCTATCGGTTTGTTGGGCCGAACGCAGAGCTCTATCGGTTTGTTGGGCCGAACGCAGACCTGTATCGGTTTGTTGGGCCGAACGCAGAGCTCTATCAGTTTGTTGGGCCGAACGCAGAGCTCTATCGGTTTGTTGGGCCGAACGCAGAGCTCTATCGGTTTGTTGGGTCGAACGCAGACCTGTATCGGTTTGTTGGGCCGAAAGCAGAGCTCTATCGGGTTGTTGGGCCGAACGCAGAGCTCTATCGGTTTGTTGGGCCAAACGCAGAGCTCTATCGGTTTGTTGGGCCGAACGCAGAGCTCTATCGGTTTGTTGGGCCAAACACAGAGCTCTATCGGTTTGTTGGGCCAAACGCAGAGCTCTATCGGTTTGTTGGGCCAAACACAGAGCTCTATCGGTAGGTTGGGCCGAACGCAGACCTGTATCGGTTTGTTGGACCGAACGCAGAGCTCTATCGGTTTGTTGGGCCGAACGCAGAGCTCTATCGGTTTGTTGGGCCAAACGCAGAGCTCTATCAGTTTGTTGGGCCGAACGCAGAGCTCTATCGGTTTGTTGGGCCGAACGCAGACCTGTATCGGTTTGTTGGGCCGAACGCAGAGCTCTATCGGTTTGTTGGGCCAAACACAGAGCTCTATCGGTTTGTTGGGCCAAACGCAGAGCTCTATCGGTTTGTTGGGCCAAACACAGAGCTCTATCGGTTTGTTGGGCCGAACGCAGACCTGTATCGGTTTGTTGGGCCCAACGCAGAGCTCTATCGGTTTGTTGGGCCGAACGCAGAGCTCTATCGGTTTGTTGGGCCGAACGCAGAGCTCTATCGGTTTGCTGGGCCAAACGCAGAGCTCTATCGGTTTGTTGGGCCAAACACAGAGCTCTATCGGTTTGTTGGACTAAGATCCTTTTTTCAGAAAAATAATGTATTTGACATCTTCAACAGTGTATGGAGGACTGTATGGAGCTAGGATTGGGACAATATTCATTGTAACTTTTACCAAGTTTTGTAACTTTGAACATGTTTCATGACACATAACTTTGGATTTGTAACTTGTAACTTTAGTTTTCTAACTTGTAATTCTCAATTTGTACTTGTATTTCTTGTTTTGTAACAGGAAATTTTCATTTTGTACATGTATTTTTTATTTTGTAAAATCAAACTTTAATTTGTACATTTACTACTCATTTTGTAACATCAAACATTCATTCAGAAACATGAAACTTTCTGTTTTTGCCTAGCAGACGTCCAAAATAAAAAATAAAAATCTATGTACAAGTTTGAAATCAAAACTCTCAAAACACACATTTCATTCTACAGGTACAAACCTCAAATCTACAGTGTTACAGATCTTTTTGTCTCAATTCTAGCGTCAGTGGAAGGAACTTGGGTGGCACGAGTCTTAGCTACCAATCACGTTTCTCAAATTCCTGTTCAGTCATTGGGAGAGGAGGGCAGGGTTCTGTCAGAGCTGTAGAGAGAGAGTTACGACACTCTTTGAACTCGCCGACTCGCGGTCACGTGGTTCATGGAGCTCTCAGTTCCAAACATCCCAGCGCCGTAAGTTAGTTTGAATGGTGTATGGTGGGACAAATCACACAAATGTAATATAATCACATTTCCCCTGGCGATTTGTGGTAATTATTGAATATTATATATTATATTATATATTATGCCCTAACTCCTTCACAAAGTAGCCTATTTATATTTTCCGAGCATTTGTAGGAAGACAAACACCTGTGACTGTTCTACATTACAGGAACACGACAGTCCTAACACACTGTAGAACACATTTAGACCACATACATTACTATAATATATTATAGCAATAAATTTGTTGTAGTAATGTAACACACTGCTCTAATATAAGCATATTTAATAACTTTAAGTCCTACAAGAAGCCCTAAACTCGAGTTGTAATATCCATTTTAAAGTGTTTATTGAAAGCTAGAATTCTGCTCCAGCTTACCTTGAAGAAAATATGCAGCTGTTTGTGCTTTGAATGATGATCTGTTATGTTCAGTAGAATACATTTTACAATCATTACTTTATATTTTTATGTGAAGACAGCACATGCATCTATAACCCAGTTTATTTGGCTTCTATAGCAACTAATTACAAATAAAATTTCAATAAAACTGTATGGTTCATCACAGTAGATAAAAAAGTGTTAACTGTGAAAAAATGAATACCAAACTTTTACAACATGTATAATAACATTTTTAATAAAGCATTTTACCAACATTATGTTTAGTCATTATATATGCACAAATAAGCTGAATCATTAATTATGAGCAATGTACTCCAGACCTAATGAAACTCTTTTGAATAACTTATTTTGATCATTATTAAAATAAAATGTGTCCGTGGGTTAAAATGTGAAATGACTAATTTTAGGGTTGGATAAAATTTTAAAATGTAACTTTACATCTCTATATTTTCAATATTTCTATATGTACAGAAATAGTATTTTAATAATCCATTTATAGGTTGATTATCTTACCTGGTTGGCTGCGCTGCATACAGCAATCGGTCTGAAGGAGGAAACAGAATTATGGCTTCCCCAAAGACGCAGAGAGAAGAAAATGGTTGGCTCAAGTCAGCAGGAGCAACCTCACCATGACCAGAGATCACAATAACAAAAAGCTGTGTGCAGCGAGTTTAACGTGCACTCTCACATGTTTTCTATCAAGGCTCTACATGTTCTGCTCTCAACTGCACAAGGCTGCAATTAAACTGTTAAATGTGGCAGGAAGTAAACTAATACACCACTCTACAGGCACATGTAGAGGAGGGACAGTTTACTAAGCTTAGGCAAGGCAAGGTGAGACTCAGGGCTGATGCTGTTCATCGCCCTGAACCAAGGAGGAGGAAGGACCCCGCAGTGAGAAGTACAGCAGAACCATGCTTCTCATGCTTCAGCAGTTTGTTGTAGTCAGTGTTATTAACAGAAAAATATTAAATAATTACTTGTCTTCACAATCACATTTTCTTTATTATTGGTCTCTCCATTTGTGCTTCCATTCTGATGCATGTTCGTGTTGATACAGCAACCAGCAACGTATTGTACAAAAAATCCCAAATAAAACTAATAATGTAAAAAGTTTATAACCTATTTCAAACTGTGGGGAATATTTTTAAAACGTAGAATCACACAAACAGAAATAAACCCGTCTACAGCTGGTCCTCCTGCTCACAATCAACAAGCTGCACACAATTAGCTCATTAAAGGTTATCTAGCTAAAACTGGCAGCATAAAATATCATCGTTGGCTTATTTTGGTACGAAGCGGTTAGCTAACGCTTCACAATGCAACAAAATGATGACATTTCATCAGCTTACCGGAGAAAATCCTTCCGAAACACCGAAAATGAACTACGGTCAATGCAGCAGCGGGGCTGTTTGGAACTATTCGAAGCTACGTGAACCCCGTGACTCCCGCATTCCATTCTTTCCCTAGGAGTCTATTTGAGTGTCGTAACTCTACAGCTCTGACAGAAACATCGACATACATATTAGAGCAGTGTGTTGCATTACTACATCATCTTTATTGCTATAATATATTATAGTAATGTATGTGGTCTAAATGTGTTCTACAGTGTGTTAGGACTGTCGTGTTCCTGTAATGTAGAACAGTCACGGGTGTTTGTCTTCCTACAAATGCTCGAAAAATATTAATAGGCTACTTTGTGAAGGAGTTAGGACATAATATTATATATTATTCAATAATTACCACAAATCGCCAGGGGAAATGTGATTATATTAAATTTTTGTGATTTGTCCCACCATACGCCGTTCAAACTGACTTACAGCGCTGGGATGTTTGGAACTGAGAGCTCCGTGAACCACGTGACCGCGAGTCGGCGAGTTCAAAGAGTTACGACACTCTTTCTGTCGTAACTCTCTTTCTACAGCTCTGACAGAACCCTGCCCTCCTCTCCCAATGATTGGACAGGAATTTGAGAAATGTGATTGGTAGCTAAGACTCGTGCCACCCAAGTTCCTCCCACTGACGCTAGAATTGAGACAAAATGATCCGTAACACTGTAGATTTGAGGTTTGTACCTGTAGAATGAAATGTGTGTTTTGAGAGTTTTGATTTCAAACTTGTACATTGATTTTTTTTATTTTGGAAGTCTGCTAGGTAAAAAATGAAAGTTTCATGTTTCTGAATGTTTGATGTTACAAAATGAGTAGTAAATGTACAAAATAAAGTTTGATTTTACAAAATAAAAAATACATGTACAAAATGAAAATTTCCTGTTACAAAACAAGAAATACAAGTACAAATTGAGAATTACAAGTTAGAAAACTAAAGTTACAAGTTACGAATCCAAAGTTACGTGTCATGAAACATGTTAAAAGTTACAAAACTTGGTACAAGTTACACTGAATATTGTCCCAATCCTAGCTCCATAGACTGCCCCCTTGACAGACATCTGTAGCGATAAGTATGTCACGTTGTTCGTTGTCCAATAGCATGGAGAAACACTTTAAAAGACAACGGTAGATTCCTCCCCTCGTCTGGCCACGACTCTTCAATTGGCCGTGGCCAGACTATATATTCACATATATAGGACGGGTTGCCATGTTACCATAATCAAGGTGTAAATGGTGACATTGATAGCATATCTTAGCAGCAACTTGTACAGTATAAACCTCATAATAACGTTTCTTTTATTAGAGTGAGGCCAGATGTCTGAACATCGCCAGCCCACTCCATGTTATTGTCGTCATGCTCTCTAATAACACTCATATTTGTTTCTGTTGGAAATGTTATCACACACAGTAATAAACATCACAGATGGCTGACAGTGTATCCAAACCAGAATAGGACATTTGGGACAAAAAGGAAACAAAGCCTAGTTTCCTGTATTCCAGCTGTTTCTAAGCATTTCTAGTTTATTCAGCTTTCCTGAGCGAATTCAAAAAACAAACCTAAATTTGTTTCCTGGAGTCATTTAATATTTAGCAAGACGTTTATCTTTTGTCTTTGCCCGATGTTGTGTCTCTTACTCTGGCTCTGCTGTAAACAACTTTCACATTCAATGGCTTTAAACCTCCTTGCTGTTTCTCTCCACTACTGTACTAGTCCTACATGTGTAATGAAATTCACACATTTACTAAAGGCATGGTTAGTATATATGTATTGTATTGACATTGTTGCAATATGTTCCCTGCATTTCTTAATCTATCAGTCATTTTTTTTACGCACCCGTTTCATTTTTCTATTTACCGTACCTCCGTACTTCTCCCCCTTCTATCCGTCTATTTTTGTGTTTTGACTTTGAAGTTCAGTTGTGGTGTTTTCTGTCATTTTATTTCTAAAACGGGTGGCTGCAACAGTGCAGCAACCGTTTACGGTGAGAGGTAAAAATATATTGCTAAAGAATTTTTTTCTTTTTGAAATTTCCTTTTCCGATTATTTTCATTTTCCTCGAGTTTTCAGTCCTGTGCTTTGACTGATGGCGTCGCTTCTAAGAGATTAAGGGTCAGGGAGGAGACTGTGCTGCTTTGCTTTCATTCATGGTGTCCATTAGCACGTCTGTGTCTCTTGCCAGTTATTCACATTTCCCATGGCGACAGGACACACACACACATACATACACACACACATTGAGAACAACTCTGCTGGTTACTGAATGTCTTTTTCATTGACTGTTACCATGGAAGTGAGTCTATGTCAGCAGATGAGAAGACGTCTAGTTTGGAAAACAGTTTTGGAAGTAGTTTAAAGACAATAGTGAGTATAGAGAGCAAGGGTGCTAGGGTGGGTCAAGACTGTTAAAAACAGACAGATTAAAACATGTGGAGGAAAAAGGCATACCCAAACGAAACTGGAACGGAGGTCCAAGCCCCCCTCCCCCACTCACGCCACCCCTCTTCACTAAGTGTAGATCTATTCAAAGTGTAGACCAGTAGGTTGATGAATCAGAAAAGACCGCCAAAGCCATCCTGAATTGGGGCTCTCTTTCAATTGGAATAATATGTATAAAAACGCTGTCAATCATTCATGGAGTGGAGTCCGTTTCTTAGAGCAGTAGGTGGGCTTCATATTAGGCACTGGTGCAAGCCAAATGTTCATACCCGACCCTTGTTTATGGATGTCTGCCACTGAGTCTTGCTCTGGGAGAGCACTGTGGTCAGTGCTTAGACTTCCAGCATTAGAGCGTTGCTGTTGTGTGATGCCTCCTTCTCCAACATGGTTTCAAGTGGGTTTTTATCATGTACGTTCATGTGCTCATTCATCTTTGTGCATATTAAACCAGTGTGTCCCAACCCTGGTCCTCAGGGCACACTGACTTGCGTATTTACCATGTCTCTGCTTCAGCACACCTGATTTACATTGTCTCCTCAGGAGGACATCAACTGCTGCGGATGCCTGTTAGTCACTCTTTCATTTAAGGGACTTTACAGAGTTTTGAATTTTTATGCTCGCGATTGCCCCCTCAGGCCAAAAGCGTAACGGCTGCTTCAATAGTAAGCTCGTGCACGAGGCGTGCATGCTGTACGTGCACACTCCTTAATGAAAATAACAGCTGAGACAGTCAGCTCCGCGCGCTTGTGTGTGTGTGTGGCCCGGAAGACAGAGGACAGGAGAACGCACAGCTAATTGATAAAATAATTTGGTTCTGTACCTTTCTCTTCAGCACAGCCGACAAAGGTTTAAGATGGGTCAGTCCTCCTGCATGCTCTTGAAAAATTGTTCCAAAATGAAAGTTGAACCCACATCTTTTTTATCTGTGAATTCAATGCCGTTCGGCGAGTCTCAAATAAAAATTTGGGCATTTTACTGTAAAAATTATACCATTAATGTAAAAAAGAAACTCTAAATAAACTATGAATGTAAATAAACCATTTAAGAATGGTTCGGAGGGCTATGCCTGAGCGTGAACGCGCATGAAGCAGCCTGCTCGACCCGAGCATCTCTCTTTTTCTGTGATTTTACAGAAAAACAGGCAATCACAGTAAAAATGCCAGGGATCATTCTACAGGACCAGGGCATTGCAGGAGAATGTATGAAGAAGACATTTATTATTTCTATACATGTTTTGGCTGTCACACTTCCATACTGCCCCTTTAAGTGAGGTGTGTGGCAGCAGTGAAACACGGGTGTTTAAAAGGGCAATGTGGAACACTTGCAGGACTGTGGACCCTGTGGACCCAGGGTTGGGAAACACTGTGTTAAACTACATTTCCAGAAGTTATTGGTGTTTTCCCATTCTTGTTAGAATTCATTTCTATACAGAGGGACTCAAAAGTAGCTCCGGGGTCTGTAGCTCCTTTACGTGGTCTTGCTGTGTTGGTCTCTACCCACCTCTGCTCAATGGCTACACATTGTAGGAGATTAGTCTCCCTCTGAATGGATGCAAGATTGAAATCCAACGTAGAAAAAGGCAGACAAGAACCTACAAAAGGTGTAATTTAATTCCAAAGAAACTTAAGAATTATAAAAAGATGATTATAAAATAAAAATGTCACATTTTGGTTATTAAAGAATAATTTTACAATAAGAACTTACTAACTAACTTATTTTTTCTTATATCTTCTTTTTAAACTAACTGTCAATTTGCTACTTTACTTGATGTTTTATGGATTTATTTAGCTCTTTTCCATCACTGAGATTTAACTCAAATCATCCTGGTCTGTCACTGAAAGACATTCAGAATGAAGAATAACAGATCACTTGATCTAATGAGCTAAAAGATCTACATTTATTGAGGAGTATACAGAAGCAACTGAAGATCAAGATCAGAGACAGCAAGGAAGCTGGAGGACAAACTACAGAGGAACAATATCAGAGATGTCTGGTCAGGGATGAAGAAGATCACAGGCTTCAAGCAGAGGAAGGATTGCACAGATGGCAGCCTGGACACAGCCAATGAACTGAGCAAGTTCTTCAATAGGTTCAGTTCAGGAACAAACCCAGCATCCTCCTCGCCTGTCCCCAGCCAATCAGACATCCCATCCTCCTCTGATCCAACATTTTCCTGTCACACACCAGCTCTTTTGTCCTTTAACACAGCCATGGACACTTCTGGTTCTATAAATCTGTCTTCAACCAAGTTCGGAGATGCTGCTGCCCCATTTTCCTCCCCCTCCCACCTATCTGTCTCTAGAAGTCAGGTGAAGAGGCAGCTGGAGAGACTGAACAGGAACAAGGCTGCAGGTCCAGATGGTGTCAGCCCCAGAGTACTGAAGGCCTGTGCAGAGCAGCTTTGTGGGATTCTGCAGCACCTCTTCAACCTCAGCCTGGCCCAGGAGAAGGTTCCAGTCCTGTGGAAGACATCCTGCCTTGTTCCAGTTCCAAAGAAAACTTGCCCATCAGTCAATGACGACTACAGACCGGTTGCCCTGACATCCCACATCATGAAGGTCCTGGAGAGACTCCTGTTGGTCCACCTGAATAAGCAAACTAGGACATATCAGGACCCGCTGCAGTTTGCTTATCACCATGGAGTTGGAGTTGAAGATGCCATCATCCAGATGCTTCAACCAACCCACTGTCCTCTGGACAAAGCAGGCAGCACTGTCAGGGTCATGTTCTTTGATGTCTCCAGTGCATTTAACACAATCCAGCCTAATGTACTTTCATTGTAATTACTACAATCCGCCTCGTGCTCTCAGGTCTGAGGATAAGCTCCTCCTAGCTCTTCCAAACGCACGTCTGAAAAGCCGTGGAGAAAGGGCTTTCTCTGTCTGTGCTCCCAAGCTGTGGAATGCATTACCACTACTAGTGAGGCAAGCACCAACAATTAGCATTTTTAAATCTCGCATGAAAACTCACTACTTCAACCTTGCATATAATACATAATCATGGACCACTTTCGACATCTGCATTCTTTCTACAATAGAATGCACAATAATTAACATCTGTATTACTGTGGTTCTTTCATATGTTTTTATCTGTTGTTTCACATTCCTTTGCGTTTTTAGTGTTTTACGACTGTTAGTTCGAGTATTTTCTTGTTTTCATTTTTTCTTATAAACTATGCTTTAAATGTCATTCTGAACGTGTTAATTTAACTGTAATCTTTTAATGTACAGCGCCTTGTCTGGTTGTAATGCCATGTTGAATGCGCTTTATAAATAAAATGGTATGGTATGGTAATGGTACTTTGCCAGAAACTCCAGAAGACACAGGTGGGGGCCTCAACTATCACCTGGATTAAAGACTACCTGACAAACAGACAACAGTTTGTGAGGCTGAAGAACTGCACATCAAACCAGGTGATCAGTAACATTGGAGCACCACAGGGGACTGTACTCTCCCCATTCCTTTTCACCCTGTACACCTCAGACTTCCAGTACAAATCAGAGACCTGTCATCTACAGAAATACTCAGATGACTCTGCAGTTGTCGGGTGTATCAGAGACGGACAGGAAGCTACAGAGAGCTGGTGGAGCGCTTTGTGGCATGGTGTGGAAACAATCATCTGACCTTGAATGTGAACAAAACAAAGGAGATGATTTTAGACTTCAGAAGAAACAGGGTGTAGTCAAACACTGTTTCCATCATGGGAGAAGAAGTGGAGATGGTTGAGGAATACAAACACCTTGGAGTTCACCTGGACAACAGACTGGACTGGAGAAAGAACAGTGAAGCCGTTTACAAGAAGGGACACAGCAGACTGCACTTCTTGAGGACGCTTAGGTCCTTCAATGTCTGTAGCAAGATGCTGCAGATCTTCTACAAGTCTGTTGTTGAGAGTGTAATCTCTTCAGCCATCGTCTGTTGGGGTAGCAGCATCAGAAGCAGGGACCTGAAAAGGCTCAACAGCCTAATAAAAAGCCTGGTTCTGTTCTGGGGACGACTGTGGAACCACTGGAGGAGATAATGCAAAGAAGGATTCTCCAGAGAATCAAGAAAATGATGGACAACCCTGAGCATTCTCTTCACAAGACTGTCCGACAACAGAAGAGTGTCTTCAGTCAGAGGCTTCTTCAGTTTGGCTGCAACACTGACCGCTACTGGAGATCCTTCCTGCCAACAGCCATTGTAATATACAACAACTCTTTGATGACTTGATTATTCTTTTTATTCTGAGCTACTACAGCAATCAGTTTCCCTCTGGGATTAATAAAGTATTTTTGAATTGAAATTGAATTTGAATTTCTAAGATATTTGGATTAAAACGATGCTTATAACAACTTGAATATCTAGATTGTAACAACACATATCTGATCTACCTACAGTTCCTTTTTACAGACATGCATCGCCGTGCCTCCAGACTACAATCACAAACATCAAGGTCACTAAAATAGAGTTTTTAAAATAAAATACATATTTGATTTCATTGTGAAATATTTTATTTTATATGATCAACAGATTTTTTGTTGAAATAAACAAAGTATTTGCTTTTGATAGAGAATGTTTAAATCTTAGGTAGATAGAAGGCATTAATGGGTCTCATCTGTCCTAATAGAAGAAACGCCTCCAAACCCTTAGATCTGATTGGTCGATTGTTTTCTGGTTTCTTGATTTCAAACGTGAGTTAATTATTGAACAGGATGAGAACAGGATGTGTGTCACTATTTCTATAATCATGTTGGCTGGATGTAATGCTCACATATCTGCTTTTTGGTGAAATTCAGGGTCTGTGGTTCTATTTATGGGGAAATTATTTAAAAACAAGTGGGACTAGTATAAAGACAAATACTTAGTGTATCAGTTGGAGTTTTTGGGCTTCATGTTGGTATAAACGTTTATCTGCAGCTCTAACACACACCTAAATACACACGACAAATGGAATGAGCTGGTGCCGGGGGTTCTCTTCACCTACCAGCACTTTGTTCAGGTTTGCTGCAAAAGCAACGTGGTCAGCAAACAGCAACTGAGACACAGTAATGAAGCATTCCTGCAGCATCATTATCAACAGGACGGCTCGATGAGTGTGTGTTTGAAGAAGTGAGTGGTGTTTGGGAGCTGAAGCATCTCATCCTCTCTATGTTCACTCTGGATGAGAAGGATCTGCATGAGGCTGGGTCTGTCAGTCTATAAATGAGTGTGTGTAGTACCCAAAAATGTTTGTGTCTATGTGGAAGAGTGTGTGTGTGTGGATGTGCGCTTTGGTGTTCGTGTCCAAGCGAGAGTGTGTAGTGAGCTGCCAGGGGATCGGTGTGAACATGTGTGTGACACAACAGATAGAGGTAGCGGGTGAAAATGTCCAAGGAATTTTGAGAAAGGAAAGGATGATGGCAATAATAATAATAATAATAATAATAATAATAATAATAATAATAATAATAATAAGCAGTACCAACGATGTACAAGATTCTCACAAGTATTATCACAGAGAGAACATACACCTTCCTCGACAACAACAACATGCTACCACCAGAACAAAAAGGCTGTAAGAGAGGTAGTTATGGAAGCAAAGAACAACTCCTGATCAACAAGATGATACTGGAAGACAGCAAGGGGAAGAAGAAAAACCTGAGTACAGCATGGATAGACTACAGGAAAGCCTTCGACAGCGTACCACACTCATGGATCATCAAAGTAATGGAACTTCATAGAATCTCACCAACTCTCATTACCTTCATGAAGACAAGTATGGACTCATGGAGGACCACTATGATGCTCACTTATGACGAAAGATCCATCAAGACAAGACCAATAAAAGTGAGGTGTGGTATCTTTCAAGGAGACTCACTTTCACCTCTCCTTTTCTGTCTATGTCTAGCCCCACTCAGCACCATGCTAAACAACAGTGAACATGGCTATGAGGTTCAAGGCAAGAAGATCAACCACCTTTTTTACATGGATGATCTGAAGACCTATTCCAAAAATGATAACCAACAAGAGGGACTACTGCAAATAGTCAAGCTCTTCAGTGATGACATCTGCATGCAATTTGGACTTGACAAATGTGCAAAGGCTACATTCAAAAAAGGAAAACTCACATCAACATCAAACATACAATTGGACCAAGAGACTGTCATAATGGAGCTCATTCAAGAGGATACATACAAATATCTTGGGGTCAATGAAGGAGATGGAATACAACATGCTACCATGAAAGAAAAAGTAAAAAAAGAGTACTACAGAAGAGTTAGGCTTGTTATCAAGAGTGAACTCAATGCTGCAAATAAGATCAAAGCTATCAACATTTTTGCTGTTCCAACGGTTACATACAGTTTTAATATCATCAACTGGCAACTTAAAGAAGTAAAGAAACTAGACACCAAGACCAGAAAATTGCTGACTTCTGAAAGAATGCACCACCCAAAAGCGGATGTTGAAAGAATGTATCTACCAAGACAGATTGGAGGCAGAGGACTTACACAACTTGAGATGGCTTACAAAACAACAACAATGGTATTGAAAACCTACCTTGAAACAACAGACGATGCCCTACTGATCCTCGTTTGTCAACATGAAGCTCGAAAGAAGCTCTACTCTGTTACAAAAGAAGCTATAAGATATGCACAGGAACTAAACATCCCAGAGGTGGCAAGAAAAGAGAAAGAAACAGTGACAAGCTTTGCCAAGAGGACCAGAAGGGAGGCAAAGAAATGGGCACAAAAAAGGATGAGAGAAACATGGGAGGAAAAACCAATGCATGGACAATACCCCTTGAGAGTAAAAAAAGCTGATGTAGAACAAGATCATACTCATCAGTGGCTACGCAGTGCAGGACTGAAGGCAGAAACTGAAGGATTGTTGATAGCAGCACAAGACCAGAGCCTGTCAACGAGATCATACCACCACAAGATCATTAAAGACGGAACAGACCCCATGTGTAGAATGTGCCGCCAATATGAAGAAACCATTGACCACATTGTCTCAGGCTGCCCCACTCTAGCCAGAACTGAGTACATCCACAGACACGACAGGGCAGCAAGCTATATCCACTGGGAGATCTGCAAACATTTCCATCTACCAGCTGCAGATAAGTGGTATGACCACCAACCACCAACAGTGACTGAAAACAGCAACATCACAGTGTTGTGGGACATGCCAATCAACACAGACAGAGAAATCATGGCCAACAGACCAGACATAATCATCAAAAACAAAGAAGACAAGACCTGCCTCATGATTGATATGACCATCCCATCTGAAAAAAATGTCACCACCAAGGAGCTTGAAAAGCTATCAAAGTACAAGGACCTGGAAACAGAAGTCACAAGAATGTGGGGGATGAAGACAACAACACTACCCGTCGTAGTGGGTGCACTTGGCCTCATCAAGAAGGGACTGGAAAAGAGAACAAAACAGATTCCTGGAAACCCAACAGTCCAAGAAATCCAGAATATTGTTCTTCTCGGAAGTGGCCACATCATCAGAAGGACGCTTTCCATAAACTAACCCTGAAACTGCCTTAGAAGCATGGATTGATTCTTGCACTTCAGTGAAAGCGTACAAATATACAAAAAAAATATAATAATAATAATAATTTCATTTAATTAAAAAAATATCTCAGACCATAAAAATCATCGGTCTGCAGCTCACTGACCATTTTCAGCTTTAAAACACAAACAAGACTATAAAGCGATCAATAAACTCTATTTTTTAATTTGATTATTTTTGTAGTTTATCTTCCATTCACTATGAGGTCCTTAATCCTTCTGCCTGATGCCCATCCCTCATTATTTTTTATTTCTGAGTGTTTTACTTTTTGTAAATAAACTTGGATTTTAGTTTGAATCTATTTACCATCTGGAGTTTACAACCGAATCAAATGATGTTCTTAGTCCAAACACCATAAAGTATTCAATCATAAGACGTTCTTCACACCCTGGTTAAAACTGACAGTGTGTAATTTTTACCATTAATCTCTGAAAATATTTATCAAAATGTTGTTAACAATGAATTAAATGATACCCAGTTGTTGAAAACTATTAGTGGTTTCATAACAGACCCAGTCCATGTATTTTAGACCAGAGTTTTATGGTTATACGTGTCTGGGCGACTCCATACTAGATGAAATGTTTCCTTCTACGGGAGCCTGTGAGGAAAAAAACCTGTTTACTGATTTGTAACAAGCGGCTCCATTCATAAACGCTGGTGTTCTACACATGTACCTATGTGATGAAAGAGAGTCTGACGTGCTTCACGCTCTGTGGGATTTTTGACCCTCATGGCCATCCGTTGGTAAGGCCTTACTCACACCAAAAATAATGCTTGCTTGCAATGATTTAGGTATGTACTGCCCCCTATCGCCAGGAAAAGTACACACCGTTACTTTAAGTAATGAAGTGTGTTGTCCTTAAAACGGTTTTCTTTTTAATTGAAATGAGACAAAACATCTCCCTCAGAACATTCAGCATACATTTTTAGACTTTAACATGATTGTGAAAAAATCAAATGAAATATTTGAAACTGCATGGAAAGGTTCTAATGCTGGCCATGATGTCCTCAGAATCCCAGTAATGCACAAAACAGCAACAAAGAACATAAACAGATTACATTACTGTGAAACATCAGAGAGCAGAACCCATCTCTCAGAGTGCAGCTGCACCAGACATCTCCTCCTGTGTCCAGATGTGGACGTTCTACCTTCATAACCGTCATGCAACAGCTGGAACAGTGACAGACTTCTGTCACTTGGTGCTTTATTTCATGTTCAGTAACTCTCGGTCAGAGACCTTCACCAGGAACTGTGGAGGTTCACACCACAAACCTCCGCAGTTCCTGATGAAGGTCTCTGACCGAAAGCTCGACCAATAAGCTCCTACATCGCAGACTGAAGTGTGCGGATACTCGTTTTGTTTATTGCACTTTTTGATCCAGCACCTTTCCCAGACGAGCGGGGACTCCTTCTACTCATGTTCAGTAACACTGAACCTGCTGTTGCACAGTTACCTGCCAGACTGGATTACTTGTTAAATTATGCAGAAATTATTCACTAAAACATCATACTTGTGCACATTTCATAATCCTAGGCTGACTTTATGTTTAGGTCACCACCAGTATTCTATTTATTTTAGCTCTCTCGTAAACAGATGTGTCCATCCACAAAGAGCTGATGAGAAAGTGGCCGTTAGAATCAAGTAGCTACGCAGTTTTATTCCTATTTATACGGTCAGATTTCATCATGCATTAAAGTCAAGAAAAACCATGTTTTATCATTATTTCTGAGTATGATCGATCACCGAGTTTTTCATGCAGGCTGAACATGAGAATAGTCTCCTACACTTCAAACATAAAAGCACATAATCAGACAGTCAAACATAATGAAGGTGTGGTGGGTGTGAGGGGTGGGGATCGCCTGCAGTAGCTTCTGGTAGAAAACAGACGGCGAAACTCTAGGATTAGAAAATCGTGACAGATCTACGTCACCCTGTCACTTACATTCATGGACTCACCCATCTGGACTCACGACGGGGAAGGCTGTTGTTGGTTTAGCGTCCAGGAAACAGCCGAGAACGTCTCTGCTAGTAGAAGCTCACCGTTAGCACTAGCAACTCCACCACACAGCAGAACTTCTTCAGGCTTGTGTTATTTGTGGAGATAAAACATCAACGTTGCAAAAATAAAAAAGTCAGTTGTAGATGTACATTTCTGTTATCCAGTCAGAAAATAAGAGTCCAAATCCTGCTGTCCTCCGCTCAGCTCAGACGTGGCTCAGTTCTAGCTTATGCAACAGGCACGTCTGAGATTCTCCTTGTTAGGGATAACTGTCTAACGAAAGATGAAAATGATGAAATAAGTTCATCAAAATGAAAGGGCAGCTTTGTATTCATTCTCTGAAGAAGGAACAAAGCATCAGATGCAGAAGTCTACTGTTGACCAGTGGTCTCTAGATGTTGTTATGGTGTTTTTCAGCTTGCTGTCTGGCAGTAACACATGAAGTGAGAATGTCATAGTCAGGAAGTCAGGCCGAGGCAGTCTCACCTCCAGATGAGTGTGGTGAGGCCTGCTGGAGACCCTCTGTCTCTTACGTTTACGCTCTTGTTTACCGCGTCCTGCTGGGATTTCTGACAGAGCAGAAGTGAGTGGAAATAGAGATTCTATTGTTTTTCTTTTGCCTCCTGCTTCTTTCACTCGTCCGTTCTCTGTTCATTTCCCCAACAAGCTGTCTCATCATATCAAGTAAGCCCAACTGCAGCAGCATACCAGACACCACTGACCACACTGATCTTTAACACAGAACTATTCAAACTTTGGACTGAACCATTTATGCATTTGCATTGCATGTCTTTGGTGCATCTTTTTATATTTTGTGTGTTTCAGTTTTGGTTGTGTGGCAGCACTGATGCAGTAAGAAGGTTGCAGGTTTGAATCCTGGCTGCAGCCTTTATGCATGGGGTGAGCATGTTATCCCCAGGCTTGTGCTGGTTTCTTCCCACAGAGCAGAAACAGGCATGTTGGGTTAAATGGCAACTCTGACTTGTTCCCATGTGTGAATGGCTGAGTGTCTCTGTGTGCCCCTCTGATGGGCTGGAGACCTGTCCAGGGTGTCCAAAGCCTCACACCTGGGGAGTGCTAGACAGTTCTCCGGGACCCTTGTGGGGATAAAATGGTTCAATGAGTGAGTGAGTGAGTGAGTGAGTGAGTGAGTGAGTGAGTGAGTGAGTGTCATGTTTTTTCTTCATTCTCCACGCCTCCACATCGCCCCATACTTCTCTCTCTCAAAATGTCCAAATAACCTTTTCCTCAGACATGAGGAGTGCTTGATTCCTCTTATCGTGCTGGGGACATGCCCCCACTCAGGGCTGTTGAGGTGCATAGCAACGTGTCTCATCAGAGTCGATGTGGACAGCTCAAACAAGGCTGTCTCACAGAAGCATCCCCCTTCAGGTTCTTTTCACATCCGAGGTGGCGTGTGCTGCACTCGCCACAACAACACGACAGGAGAGTGGAAACAGATGCTGGGCTGTATCGTAACCAGGAAATGTTTCCAGCTAGCAAACTGAATGCAGCTTGTGTCTTAGTGTCTGTTAGTTTGTTTAGAGTCTCTGTGAGTGTGTGTGTACTTGTCTATACATCAAAGTGAGGACCAATGAAAAACATGTCACCCATGAACCGAGGACATTATTAGTGATGTGAGGACAATTTGCCGTGTCCTTACTTTAGTACAACGTTACAGAGCTCCACTCGTTGGAGCGGGGTGCACATGCTACAGCAGCACACACACTTAGAGAAAAGAAAGAAGATAAGCCTTTAGTGTAAGCTTCAAACAATAAAAACAACACATGAAAAGGAAACTTGTGTTTTCAGAACGATGCAGCTTAAGGGACACAGACATACTAATGGTCATCCGGTATTGAACATATACTTAGTACTGCATTGATGTTATTGTGTACCAGGGTGATGCCAGTACCAGTTAAACTGTGGAGTTACACATTCTCACTGCAGCGGGGATGAATGGCCTAGGGTTGGGGTTAGAAATAGACTGGTTAGGGTTAGGGTTAGGGTTAGGGTTAGGCATAAACCAGCCACTAAAATAAACGTAAATCAATGACAGTCTTCGTAAAAAAATGCAAGATAAGAATGTGTGTGTTTGTGTGTGTGTGTGTGTTTGTGTGTGTGTGTGTGTGTGTGTGTGTGTGTGTGTGTGTGTGTGTGTGTGTGTGTGTGTGTGTGTGTGTGTGTGTGTGTTTGTGTGTGCGTGTGTGCGTGTGTGTGTGTGTGTGAGGGAGGGGTGAAGCTATGTTACACCTCTTCCACACTGATTACCGAACAGATGCGGTGAAGTTTCTGTCCGGCTTTTCTACAGAATGCCATTTACGCCGACTTCAGTTCATGAGTGCAAGGTCGGCAGAACATTCCTCCACAAGAGCACAAAATTGTTAGAACTTTGACATACTAATGTTTAAAGGTAGGGTTCGAATTAAAGGGGAGCTAGGGGGAGCCTGGCTCCCCAGAAAGGGTAATGAGCTACCATGGGGCCCTCAAGTGACCTTCCCAGGGGGAGCATAAAAAAAACTCAAGATAAAACCCTAACCCTAACCCTGGCCCACCTCCCAGGGTATAACGGAGGTGATCAGAAAAAAAGACGACCCTCTCCATGCTCTTACGAATTCTAGCAGGGCTCCCCCTGTAGGACTGTGTAATCTGGACCCTGTTTAAAGGTACACTTAAAGATAACATGTACTATCATACTCTGTGAACTGAAATACCATCATTAATAATAATTAAAAAAACAGGAGAAAACAGGTAACACAGGTTTTATTCTATGTCTCACCTTTTGTCTGGCTCGTTTGATTTTTTTATACTTCATGAAAATCCGCATGCGGCGTGCGGAGAAAATAGACTCCATGCGACAACGTTCCGGAGCTCGTCATAGATCCACAATGCACCTCAGCCTGTGTGGATGCTCTGTGCTTTAGCCGTATGGAGCCTGGACCAAATCCGCTGTGTACTCGGTGTGGATGAGGGACCTTACAGAGGCGGTGTGTGTCAGTGGACAGGTACAGGGGAAGTGAGAAAGAGGTTTTAAGTTACAGGAACCAGAAGTTTAAATACAGTAAGAGCACTTTTTCGGTTGTATTAAATAACATTTAGGAAGTAGCTTTTTTATTGGGATGATCTATAATGGTTTTATGTTTTACGTTTGTGAAACAGAATTTGATTTTTTGCATCCTTCTGTCCTATGGACAGCACCGCCCAGCTGAGCTGCGTCTTCCAGCAGCCCGGTTGCATCGTCCTCTTTGTCAGCGGTAAACTAAAAAGAGAGAAGCTGAAGCTTTGCCCTTCATCACACTTATCCTTACGACTGTGCCTCTCTCTAATAGAACTTCATCCATTTCAAATGACAGAATCCATTATAGCTGCATGCGCCGTTCTGCAGCGCAAGTGTTGCATGCTCGGGATTTATTTTAGTTATTTGCTGATAATGTGTGCAGAATAAACCGAGGCTCTTTTTTCATTCACATGCTTTTCTTGAGGAAGGATAATAAATGTAAGACACTTCATGAAATGTTCAAATTAAACTTTAAAAAAGTACCAGTGTGAGGGATGGCGTTTGTACGACAGTGGTCCATTTTGGAGCAATCTAAATCTCTGAGCTTTACAGAGGCGGGTGCTGGATCTTTTTTTAGAAAACTACTTTGAAAACTTTGCAACCACCTGAATAAAAGGGACAAAGATGTGCTAATATAAGTACTTATTTCTGCAGTTTCATCTGCTTTAGTCACAAAAACCTTTTCATGGGCTTTAGTTGTGCCTCTGAAAGCAGGTTTATTTGTTTAAGTTTTAAATAAGAGCTTCCATAAGGCTCTAAGGTCTTTGTGTTTGTCACATCAGAAAAACGTGTCCTATTTATAAAGTAGTGTTTTATTTGTTGTTGTATTTTCTAGTTTCATTGCTGCAAACCGCATCAACACAGCCTTGTTTGTTTTTGGCTCATTAATCAAACTCATCTGGTTTCTATCAAGATGTAGATGTTAGATTATTTTGGAAATCTAACCTGGATGCTAATGGCATTAGACACAAGCACTATAGTTCTGGGAAGCAAATGATGCAATCCTTTATTATTACACATTTTATGTAAAAACTTAACATTCAGCCTGTTGTGCCTGAATGTTATGTTGTGATTGTTGTGAAATCAAATGAACAATGCTCTTGTTTTTATTGCTCCATGCTTAGGTGTCTATCATGGTGTTTCTTTACTAAGGTTAGCATAGTAGTGAAACACTTTTTTTGAAATACTACTAACTATGGAACACCAAAGTGTTCAAAATTTGGCTCCCCGATGCCGGCCTTGAAGGATTGAATTTAGAACTCCCATGAAGATGGATACAGATGAATGATCCATCCCCTCCCTCACATGGGACTGTGAACTCCTTGGATCATCATGACACTTTTCAGAAGTAAGACTTAAGCTTGGTTTATGCTTGACGCATTCACTTTCCGCTTGGTGATGCGGCTTGCGGATGGAACGCGTAAGACACATTTGATCCTGTAGCTCCCACAACACTTTAACCTTGAAGAAGTGTTCCGCGCTGATATATTTCAATACCGATGCTCAGTTTTTCAGGGAGCTACAGGTTACATTTACAACATGGCATTCCAGCATTTTTTAACAGTGTCCTCGTCTTTTCCGACAGTGCGAGCTATTTCTCTCCAAGAATTATTAACAGCATGTTGATCACGGTGATCTCTGAGAGCTGAATTATACAAATGTCTGTATTTACGAACCTCTGCCATACTAGTTCTTGCCAGTCCGCCATGTTTTTCCGCGTCCGACCGTCCGCATGGTTAGAAAATTTCCTAGGTGCGCGGTGCAGAAATTTTGGGCTGTGCGGAGGCGCGGTGGAGGGGCGTGGTTGTTAAAATGGCGCAATTTCGCCACGCGGAGCCGTGCGAACCTCGCAGACGCGTCAAGCATAAACCCACCTTTAGTCTGTCAGTCAAGACAGACAGGATGGAGGCAGTTTGTGATAGGCTTCTCATTCAGTCAGACATAAACAATCACACACAAAGTTTCAAATTAGGCGTAAAGGTGCAATACACCCATGCACACACTAATCAGCTGGCGTCTGACTAGCCAATATCCAGAAAAGCTAAACGATGTTTTCAAATTGACCAATGGTTCTGCAGCAACCAAGACATTGTGTGTGGAAAACACACTAATATGATTTCAAAGGTGACTTTGTGAAAAGGACGTTGTGTAATTAAAAATTGAAAGAACTGAATAGAAATGCCTCAAAATGTTGCATTATTGGAGAAAAATGACCTCATCGATACAATTTCATCTTAATAATTTTAATAGAAGAATAAAAAATATTTTCTAATATTGAACTTAGAGTTTTACACAACCTTGTGGTGTTTCAGAATTTCATTGTCGGATTACATGATTTTCTAGTGTTCATGTATGCAGATACAGATTTTAGAATGTAATATTTATTCCAGTGATTTGAAACACTTTTGAGTGCCATGACTATGATGAGTAAATCCCTTATGTTGAAAGTCCTACCACTGTCAAGCCAAAGGACAAGGCTGTTTATTGACCCTTAATTTGGACAATATATGAAAAATTTCAGCTTAACTTTGAGAAACTAAAAATGTGTTTATGGCTCAACGAAAGCTAGCAGGTTTACTAGCATTGTACAACACATGTGCTTGTTGCACACGTGTTCCTCTCGCTATCGGCTCCTCTGCTGCATCAGCACCGTTTGGACTTGTGAATGCCTGATTGTGCTGCTCAAACTAAAGATGGACACAAAGTTACAGACGGAGAAAGAAATGTTTTCATCTACGTGAGCTGCAGCTTTTTACCAATGAAAGACAAAGTTATTCCTTCTCTGGAGAATTCATGTTCAGGATCACATTTCTAAATTGGGGAGGGCTCTCAGACCTTAATTTTTTTAATGGTCACTTTTTTAAAGTTAATTAAATCTAACAAAAAAAACCTTGGTCGCTGTTGTGATCAGCTGGGTGTGCACTGGTTTAAATGCTCCATAAGAGGATTTTGTAAAGGCATTCATGTGGGTTAGCTTAATGAACCCGAGCCCTTGTTGTCAAGGTAAGCGTGCAGCTGAAAGTGGGACGCAAACACCATCGGCTCTCAGGAGACGGTATGTATTTATGGTAAATGTGTGTCACAAACGATGCAGCGCTTTAGAAATCAGACACTTCCTGCCACTGAAGGAATTTACACACAGGAGCAGATTTTCCTCCAGATGCAACATGACACCTTATTTAAACGTAGAGTCCAGCGGGTCAGAACAGGGTGGAAGGGCTTCAAGTCGTCTCTTCTCAGATCACTGATCATTTTGGTCAATTTCATGAAAAGTACCAATATTTTTTTAAATTAGAAAAATATGCATTTGTTTTTTTTTCTAATATATTTATTTGAATGTGGTGAATATTCTGGTTTTTAGTCACGTTTTTATTTGGAAATTTATCGTTAGACTATTTCCCAAAATCACTTTCACATTTGTAAATAAGTCACCTGATTCCATGTGAAAGGATTCTTATTTACCACGAGGGCCTACATTTATCAGAAACACACACACGTTGTTTCAAATGAGCCTGAATCAGCCGATTCAACAGTGTATTTGTTTGTTTTAGGAAGTTATTTGTTGATGCAAACATTAGCTACGTTCACATGTGCCAGACATCATGCTGAAGTTGCACACATGTGCAGTGGGCATTATTATTATTATTATTATTATTATTATTATTATTATTATTATTATTATCATCATTATTATCATCATCATCATCATCATCATCATTATTATTATTATTATTATTACCCCAACAATATAACTGGATGTCAGCCAGAATGATGGTCGGACAAAACCACCCGTCTCAATCAGAGGAAATGTCATTCCATTCGGCTCGTATCGGATCAGAAGGTTGGGTGTTTGTTCTGGTATATGTGCTCATGTAAACGTAGCTACAGCTTAGTCTTTAAACTAATGTGAGTTTCCTGCTGCAGTAGAGTATGACTCCTACCGAACCCCTCATGCTGCCTGGCTGTATCACAGGAGGTCTGACCTGGAAGTATTTTAACACTCTCAGAAACGAATGAAGAGGTTACTGCAAATACCAGTGCAGGAGCAAGTGTGTGTGTGTGTGTGTGTGTGTGTGTGTGTGTGTGTGTGTGTGTGTGTGTGTGTATTCCCAGACAATGTCCTGGTAGCCAATTTGTAATATATAGTCAGCCTTGAAAAATGGCTCGGATTTCCCCTTTGCTGTCTGCAATTTCGGTCCCAGCAATACCGATCGTGCCGCCGCCCACCACAACCATTTCAGCCTGACTGAGTGTGTTTTGATTGGGGGTGTTTACAAGTGTGTGTGTTGGTACACAGATCAGTGACTCGGTTTATGCGAGGGTTATTGAGTTTCTGCTGCTGCATCTACCTGGACGGGGAGGCGTTTGACACCTGTTTGAAGTTTGTTGTATAATCAGAGAAACTCAGCAAACGAAGGAACATTGTTACGGATGGGTTCATTTTTCTTGTACTTTGTTTTTTATTTCCTCCTCAGCAAATACAGTTTATTATACCTGCATCAAAAGACCACATCTTAAAAAAGTAATACGATTTTGGACTTTTACCCTGGTGAAAAGCTGCTGTAGCCATGCATTCAGAATAAGTTCTGCTGGTGGTGACCCTACTTCACCCCATGACAACTAAAACAGTGACCGGCTCTCCTCAGAAAACCAATGTAGCTAATGTTCTGCAAGCTGCCACCTTTTCACATATTCTTCTATCTGTGATCCTCCTTTCTGCCTCTCAGTCTATTTCACCTCCTTCGGCCTACAGCTTTTCTTCTCTGGTTTTTTTTATCATCCTGGCCTTTTTCTCAGCATGAAAAATCCATACTGACATGGGTTTAGACAGCCTGTCTTTGGTGGGAGTGTAAGATTTGAATAATTCTCCGTGAATAGACGGTCAGTCTGGGCAGGCTTTTGGGTTTGTAGTCGACTGTGTCGCATTGCCTCCCTGTCCAATCCCAGACGACACTGTTTAACTTTAAAATGACTGAGATCAATAAAATACAACTTTACCTGCTTTCTTGACCAGTTAAACAGGTAGACGCTGTTTAGCTGACTAGCTTTCTGATTTCCAGCAGGCTAAACAAAGGGTTTCAGTTGAAGCCGTATGAGGACTTTCATTCAAAGACAAAGATAAAATAACGTGTTCAGCGTTACATTCTTGGATGAACTTGGTGAAAAATATTTGAATCTTTAACGTTTTTTACCCACAAGTAGTTCAAGTCAAATCTTTACAGCCTCTTGGAGTCACAAGTGTTGGTGATTAAAGGTTAAGGTTTTCTATAATAATGTTCACACCAACCAAAGGTTTTACAGACAGGGTTTCCTCTGTGGGACCAGACAGAGAACAGCTGTTTTCTTGGAAATGTCACCTGATCTAAACTTTTTCTATTTCATCAAATTCATATTTATTTTACAAATCTTACATTTTATGGATTTCTGGTTCCTACAGAGTAGTCTCACCTTTGTGTTTGTATGGTTTAGTTGTCTTAATTCATTTGATTTGTCTCAGAAGCTTTACTTGAATTCACAGAAGAATGATGTTGATCACTGTTAGAACAGGACGTTCAGTGAGAAACCATTTTTACTTGTTCTTTTGAAAATGATCCTTCACTCTGAGTTTAACACGCAGGATGAACGTAAAAAGCCTCCCACACGTATTTTCTGCATTAGCTTCTGACTGACAGGTCTACGTCACGCCGCCACTAACATTCATGGATGGACTCACCCATGTGGACTCACCACGGGGAAGCGGCTGCTGGTTTAGTCCAGGAAACAGCAGAGATGTTGGTTTGTAAACGTTCCAGGCACACAGACATTTCAGTGTTTCAACCCTCCTAGCTGAAGCGAGCAACATCAACAGTCTGCAGGGAGAAAGATGAAGATTCTCAGGATGATGCACAGAGTGCACATGTCCCAGGCTTGCTTAAATGAATAGGCACAGTTGTAACGGCCTTAAAGCCATCAGTGTAGTGAATGAGGGGCTGAGATGGAGAAGACATCTGGAGGAAGGTTTGTGGAACGGAGTAAGCGTTGCACATATTTAATGTTTTTCTTTGCATCTATCTTTTACCCTCCCACTGTCCTGATGGGTGTGACCCCGCGAGGAAAGTTGACCATTGAGCAGGGTTGATGGTTTATCCCCTGGGTCCATGTGGCAGGGGTGAGGAGTGAGCACCACCTCACCCCTGCCACGAGGACCTCAAGGGATAAACCATCAACCCTGCTCAATGGTCAACTTTCCTCACGGGGTCACACCCATCAGGACAGTGGGCGGGTTAAGAGACCTTGTACATCCACTGAGCTTGAAATGCCGTAACACGACAAAACTACAATTATGTCATGCTTGCTTTAGCAAAAATTACAAACAAGTCAACAAATTAGCGCCTTTCTTCTCCGCACTAGCATTGACTTGATTTCCCGTCCTCTTCTTTTCCTGCGCCTATCTCTGATGGCTGTTGTTTAAGACCCTCTTCACATTTCTGTGTTTCACAGTGACCCCTACTGGGAGCGGCCTTCTAATGCAGGCAGCTGCTCCGCCGCCCGGCCCAAGACTCTTCACCTGGCCGGCCAGCAGCATACCTCCTCACCATGGTAATGTGTGTTAGCTCCTTGTAGCAGGAACAGTAGAAGCTGCAGTGTTGTGTCGTGTTGAACTTAAACACTATAAAGGGATTGCAAAATCTTTTATAACTGACGTTACTTTTTTCAACTTTTAAATGATTTGAAAATAAAATCATCAATATGTTCTAAATTCTGAGATGTTGAACTTTGATCAAACTTCTAATCAAGGAGGAGCTCGTTTTAATAACACTGTCACAGAGACACTAGCATTTTAATCTCAACCGGCATAAACACTTTGGGAGTAAGTCTAACCCCGGCTTTCCACGGGAGCCGTCAGCAGCACGTTACTGCAGCAGCACGTCATAGCTGCTGATAGGAACCGCTGTGGTCAACAGAACCTTTTCCACCGGAGCCGTCAGCAGCGCGAGTCGGCCGCGTTTCAGGAGCAGCATGTCGCGGCCTTTACGCGCCGGTTCTGTTTTCTACGCGCGAGGCCTCTGAAACGGGTCAAGTTCGAAATTTTTGGGAAGGAAAGACAGGAAATTGAACGCGGAAATGGAGAGAAGCTCCCGAGATTTTCAGAATAAAGAACGTGCTGCCTTCCGGTTGCTTTATTTTAAAAAAAAGTTACTAACTGTGCGTCCCCGTGAGAAGTTATCACCTAGCTAGCGGTCTCCTTTGTTTTTCAGGTCCGTATTGGCGATTATAAAATGGACAGAACATAAAACACAAACCTTTTGGAGCCATGTTGTAGTTTTCTCCTGCTTGTTGTTGTGTTTACTGACGAAGTCACTCGTGTGACTTCGTGCTCGGTCGGTGACAGCTGCTCCCCTGCTGCTTCACGTCTCGTGGGAAGGGCCAAGCAGCAGCTTACGCGAGCAAGACGTGCTGCTGCAGTAACGTGCTGCTGACGGCTCCGGGGGAAAGAAGGGGTTAGAGTAGATTTCCACCGCAGGATTACAGTAAAGTATCCTTTCTGCAGTGTCATTTAGACTTCACAGGTTTTATTGACATGGACGTCTTGGAAATCCTTATATTCTCACCATGATGAGGTAAATTAACCTTAAGTCTTGAAACTCAGATTCTGATTAATTAAAATCTTTGTAACTTTTGGCACAATTAAACTAAGACTTTTATGGCAGTTGAGCGAGAAAAGACCAGACTAAAAGTAAAAGATCAAATAACACTGTGAGGAGAGGTGTTTCTCCAACAAGCCCTGGCTGACCCCTGACCCCAAATCCCAGCTGAATGATAAGAAGAAAGCTTTTGTCGCTGGTGACAAAGAGGAGCAGACACGAGTCCAGAAGGAGCTAAAACACAAGATCAGAAGAGCAAAATACATGCTACAGGAAGAAACTCAAAGAGCAGCTGGGGCAGAACAATGCTCAAGGTGCACGGAGAGGCTTCAGGAACATCACTGGACACAATGGGAGGAGTGGTGCCAGTGGTACCCACCCCACCCCACCACCACCCCACCTCACCTTCTCCTACCACTAACAGCCCCCCACAACACCACACCCCCTCTCACTTACATATTACTAGGTGAGGCAGCTTAAGAGCAGCAGAGCTGTTGGACATGACGGGATCAGCCCCATGCTGCTCAAAGACTGTGCTGACATGTGTTATGAAGCGGTCACGCACATGTTCCACCTGAGCCTGCGTTTGGAAAGGTAACGGTGAATGCTTTTTGCAGATGATGTGGTCCTGTTGGCTTCATCAGAACGTGATCTTCAGCTTTCGTTGGAGCGGTTCACAGCTGAGTGTGAAGCAGCTGGGATGAGAATCAGCTCCTCTAAATCCAAGACCATGATCTTGATTCGGAAAAGGGTAGAATGCCTTCTCCGGGTCAGGGATGAGGTCCTGCCCCAAGTGGAGGAGTTTAAGTATCTCGGGGTCTTGTTCACGAGTGAGGGAAAACTGGAGCGTGAGATCGATAGGTGGATTGGTGCTGCATCTGCAGTGATGCGGGCGTTGTACCGGTCTGTCGTGGTGAAGAGAGAGCTGAGTCAGAAGGCGAAGGTCTTGATTTACCGGTCGATCTACGTTCCTACCCTCACCTATGGTCATGAGCTTTGGGTAGTAACCGAAAGAATGAGATCGTGGATACAAGCGGCTGAAATGAGTTTTCTCTGAAGAGTGGCTGGGCTCTCCCTTAGAGATAGGGTGAGAAGCTCAGTCATTTGGGAGGGGCTCGGAGTAGACCCGCTGCTCCTTCACATCGAGAAGAGCCAGTTGAGGTGGCTCGGGCATCTGGTCAGGATGCCTCCTGGATGCCTCCCTGGTGAGGCTTTCCAGGCACGTCCAACCAGGAGGAGACCTAAAAGTAGACCCAGGACACGGTGGAGGGACTATGTCTCTCACCTGGCCAGGGAACGCCTTGGGATTCACCCGGAGGAGCTGGCCCAAGTGGCTGGGGAGAGGGAAGTCTGGGCCTCTCGCCTAAAGCCTGATTTATGCTTCTCCGTCTGCGTCAGTGCGGAGACACGCAACACCATTATCCGTCCTTGCGTAGGGCTCCGGCAGACACGCAAGTACGTACGGAGTCGAGCCCACTTTTTTAAGCATCCGTCGAACGAGACGGATTACGCAAGCTTGTGATTGGTCAGAATGCCACTGTTGTTTACAGCGCCGCCATTGCAAAGAGAGCCGAGGATAACTAGCGGCAGACACGGAGAAGCTTGAAGAATAACTCGCGAATAAACTCTAAAAATATGAACGTTTAATTCTCCCGTGACTGGAGGAGAGAAAAGATGCGCAGCAAGCGTTTTATTTGTGGACGGAAATGACAGGAAACGTGGGTTTAGAGGTGGGGAGCGCATGAAGAGGTGGGAGAATGAGAGACAAATATGTCCGTGTTAAAAGTCTCTTATATACACAAAAAACACAATATAAACACACCATCTTGGACCGATACATGACAGGATACCACAGAACAGCGCTACGCCCTCTGCTGTCCTGGCGGGGAATTGCTTTGCAACACTCTCCAGGAGACGGAGAAGTATGAGAGCAAAACGCTTCCGTCAATCCGTGCGTGTCTGTCCCTTGCGGAGCTGACGGAGAAGCATGAACCAGGCTTTAGGCTACTGCCCCCGCGACCCGACTCCGGATAAACGGATGGAAATGGATGGATGGATGGATGGATGGATACATGGATGAACGGTGAATGGTCTGTATTTGTAGAGCTCCTTCTTAGGGTTCAGAAGTTACTGAGTTTAAAATTAGAAAGGTAGCAGTGGATAAAATGCTTTTTGGTTTACATGTTTCAATAGCATTAAGATAAAAGAGTGTTGACGATCTTGACAGGTTTTCCTCCCCCCACCAGGCTAATCATCACTTATTCATGTAAAATGTATTTATTTTTTCATGTCTGATTTTAACCACATCTAATACTGTATTACGGCGTGAGCGCAACAGCGACAACTTAAGATCGATGCGTGAGCAGCCTGAGAGGTCGGGTGTTTTCATCTGAACCCTTAAAACCTCCAGCAGGCTACGCTGCACTATTGACGTGTTAGCGCGCGACGCTAACAACTTAGCGACGTGACCAGGGGCGGATTTAGGACTGAAGAAGATCCGGGGCTTAACACACACGCGCGCGCACACACACGCGCGCGCGCACACACGTGACACGCACTAGTCAACATCATATATATATATATCTTGTACCACATAATGTTTAATCTGAAGCTACATATTCAGCATATTCAGGGCAGAGTATTGTTCCTGTTAGTGTTTAGTGTGAGATGATAGTGAATATTCCCTTTCTTTCTCCAACAACTTTACCTGATGTAAGCTAACTTTAGGCAAACCAGCAGCACAACAAATATTTTCAAATAAGACTCACAAACCTGAGTCAACACCAGTCTCATCAGAGCTGGGGTTCTGTCGTTGTACTTTTGGTCTAAAAAAACGTCCTTATATCCATCTTCACTCATGCGTTTCAGACAGACTGCAGAAGCCAGCTGCTGAAGGGCTTCTCTTCAGTCTCAGGTAAACTATATACTGACTAAGTAGCCTAGTGGTAGAGTGTCTGCCCTGAGATCGGGAGATCAGGGGTTCGACTCCTGGTCGGGTCATACCAAAGATTTTGAGAAAAATGGGACCCAATGCCTCCCTGCTTGACACTCAGCATTGGATTGGGGTTGGATTGGGGGGGTTAAACCACCAAATAGTTCCCGAGCGCGGTGTGTCTGCAACTCAGGGGATGGGTCAAAATCGGAGAATAAATTTCACCACACACCTGTGTGTGTGACGACTAAATGGGACTTTACAAACTACTGCCAGCTGCGCCCTCTCTGTGTGACTTTGGTACTGCATGTTACTTCCGCGATTTAGATCCGGGGCTTATCATGAAAGATCCGGGGCTTCAGCCCAAGTAGCCGGGCCTAACGCCGCCCCTGGACGTGACATGTCTCGGAGAAAGCATAAAAACACGTTGGACGCTTCTTCTGAAGCGGGAAAATAACATCTCTTCTTAAGTAGAGCACGACGTCGCCTCGGCTCGTTCACGGCCGAGCCGGTACCGGACTGAGCTCGATAACTGACCCAGCACAGCCACTGAGTCGTTGGAGCTGCCCCGTGACTGCCTGATGGAAAACCAGCGGGTTTCATCACACTCTTAGTTTCTTGTTTTTGCTGGGGACCCCCTGTAATTTACCGCTCCCTCCTGCAGTCTTCCCCTATTAACATTTAAAATGATTCTGTAAATTCGTGTATCAATAGAAAAAATCTCTGCCTCTGCCAGCTGCAGTAAATGTAGTCTCCAAATAATAAATAAGAGGTGCATTCATCTGTGTATCTCCTTTGATCCGCATTAGTGATATTCTCAGCACCAGAACAGTGAAGCAAAGAAAGATTCCTGAGTTTGTTAGTAATTTTATTTATTAGGTGTGTCTAACCTGTTCTATTTTTCTCTGAAATGAGATCAAATCAGTGCTTCTATGGGTTGTCTCCAATCTACACTGGAAATTTTTACTTTATTTAGAGACGTGTCGTAATTTCTCCCCCTATATTAGGCATGTATGTATCTTTCATGCTCGTTCCTCTCAGAAAATCAAGTTTATAACTATATCCATTATAACCCTCCCACTGTCCTAATGGGTGTGACCCGTGAGGAAAGTTGACCATTGGGCAGGATTGATGGTTTATCCCTTGGGTCCATGTGACAGGGATGAGGAGTGAGCACCACCTCACCCCTGCCACGTGGACCTCAAGGGATAAACCATCAATCCTGCTCATTGGTCAACTTTCCTCACGGGTCACACCCATTAGGACAGTGGGAGGGTTAAAGGGATATTTTGCAACTTTTTTATATTTCAAATCATATTCTTGAGCAAGTATGAGCTAAAATGACCCTTTACAGGGTTAATGAAAGGCCACTCAGCCTGTATCGCCCCCTGTGGCCAGAATATTGCACTTGCAGCTTCATCCTGGCGGGCCGCTGTGCTGGGACTTACTGACATACCTGGTGCTGCAGTCTGCTTCCAGCATGTTTCCTGCATGTTCTAGATCATGAACAAAGCTGATTTGTTTGATTTTATGATGAATCACTCCTGTAGACACTCAGAAAGGCTGGGAGGTGTTTCAGCCGTTAGATTGTAGGTGTCAAAAGACAAACGCACAGCGAGGAAATAGGGTTTGCTTTTGACTGTACAAAGGGACACTAGGGGGTGCTAAAACCAAGCCTAAACTGTCTAGTTCCACTTTCATTATTGAATGTAAAAATAATAGCCTTTTACCTTTGTCTATGTACCTGTATTAGTCCCCCCCCGATCCCTAAGTGTACGTGCTGCCTTTACATGTGAATGTCTCCACTGTGGGATAAATGAAGTCCGCCTTTTAACACTTTGGTCCTAGAGTATTGAACCTTTTCACAATATTCAGATTTTCTGAGATTTTGAATATGGGGTTTTCATAAGCTGTAAACCATGATCATCACAGTTATAAGTGTGTGTGTGTGTGTGTGTGGGTGCGTGTGTGTGTGTGTGTGTGCACATGTGAGTGTGTGTGCGCATGTGTGTGTGCGCGCGTGTGTGTGTTAGTGGGTGCGTGTGTGTGCGCGCGTGTGTGTGTTAGTGGGTGCGTGTGTGCGCGCGCGTGTGTGTGTTAGTGGGTGCGCGTGTGTGTGTAATATAAGTTGTGAGTTTTTTGAAGTGTGTTATACGCTGATATTGTCGTCTGGATTTAAATGTAGCTGCCATAAAATTGCATCATTCCTAATCCTTTTTCTTTCTGCCGTCCTGTTTTTGCTGGTTTTGTGACAGAATGAAGGGGGATTTGACACCAGGAAGTGAAGTCAGGCTTGCTGCTTTGTTTTTGTGTTTTTAATATCATGTGCTCACTGGTGGCGGATTACAGTGCTAGAGAAGAAAAGGGAGATTTGTGCCTGAGTCAGGCAGAGAGCTGGAAGCAGACAGTAGTCAATAGTTCATTATGCTGTCCCTCCGGGGTTTTGAGGAGTTGAAGATTGCTGCGGTCAGAAACGTTTGTAGCCGTCTTTTCACAAAGTTGCAGTATTTGTGTTTTGTTACCAACAACAACTACAAACAGAAATCATTTATTCATTCTTTTCATTACAACTCTTTTGTTTACTTTATTTTCTCCAAGGATTTCATATTATTGGATGGTCACTCATTACAAATCTAACAGAATAGTGAAGTAACACATTTGATGTTTGATGGAAGAAAACTGTAGATACACATCAGGTTAAAAAAGTTACACACATAACTGTAAACCGTGCTAGTATAGCTTATGTCCAAGCTTGTGTTTATAGACTTTCCAATGGTGGTATATTAAAGACCAAGTTCCCTTAGAAAATGTTTTTATGTATTTTTGAAATATGAGTTTCACATGCAGTCTCATATGTCCTGCATTAGCCGCTGAAACAGTCACGTTAGAAAAGCCTGACAGAGCTGCGTCACACTGTCACTAACATTCATGGACTCACCCATCTTGACCCACAACGGGAAAGGCTGTTGTTGGCTTAGCGTCCAGGAAACAGCAGAGCATGTCTGAGCTAGCAAAATCTAACCATTAGCATTAGCAACTTCACCACACAGCAGAACTCCTCCAGGCTTGTGTTATTAGTGGAGGTAAAACATCAACGTTGCAGAACAGACGGAGTCAGTGGTAGAGTCATGTTGCTGTTAGCCAATCAGAAGATCCATTCATCCATTTTCGGCCGCTTATTTGTGGTCGGGTCATGGGGGCAGAAGCCTAAGCAGGGAAGCCTGGATTTCCCTCTCCCCAGTCATTTGGGCCAGCTCCTCCAGAGGAATCCTAAGGTGTTCCCAAGCCAGTCGAGAAACATAGACCCTCCACCATGTCCTGGGTCTTCCTTTGGGTCTTCTTCTGGTCGGATTTGCCCAGAAACCCTCAGCAGGGAGGCATCCTAACTGGATGCCTGAGCCACCTCAACTGGCTCTTCTTAATGTGGACGGGCAGCGGGTCTACTCTGAGCCCCTCCTGGATGACCAAGCGTCTCACCATGTCTCTAAGAGAGAGCCCAGCCCCCTGCGGAGAAAAAAAACTTTTGGCTGCTTATGTCTGTGATCTCGTTCATTCCGTCACTACCCAAATCTAGGGACCATAGATGACAGTAGGAGCAGAGATGGGCCGGTAAATCGAGAGCTTTGCCTTCTGGCTCAGCTCTCTTTTCACCATGACAGATCGGTACAACACCCGTATCACTGTAGATGCAGCACAAATCCGCCTGTCAGTCGCGCAATCCATCTTTCCCTCACTTGTGAACAAGACCTTGAGATATTTAAACTCCTCCACTTGGGGCAGGACCTCATCCCCGACCCTCAATGTTCCCTGCTTCCCAAGGAAGTTGGAAGCTCTGTCGGAGGAGAGGATTGAAACTCCTTCTGACAGGAGACTCCGCCAGACGTTGCAAGCTGACCCTCACAATACGTTTGGGCCTGCCAGATCTGACTGGTAGTCATGGAATGAACAAGATGACGTCATATTACAACTTCTTTCCTTTTCCGTTCTTCAAGAAGAACCTCTTTTAGAGCCTGGATGCTGGATGGAGAGTGATGCTCTATTTGCTGCTCCAGAATTCTCCACAGGTGTTGGATTGGGTTCAGATCAGGAGACATACTTGGCAATTCAATCACCTTCACCCTGTTCTTCTGCAGAAATGCACCAGTAGCTTTAGATGTGTGTTCTGGGTCATTGCCGTGTTGGAAAAGTGCACGACGACCAAGTGATGGCAGCATCTTCTCCTTCAGTATAGAGCAGGACATTGTTGAGTTCATGATACCATCAATGAAATGCAGCTCCCCAAAACCAGCAGCACTCATGTAACCCCACATAAGGACACTGCCACCACCATGCTTCACTGTAGGAACCATGCATTTCTCTTTGAGATCCTCACCTTTACTAGCCTGGCCTGCCAGACTCCTCCTCTGTTTAATTATGCACAGAGAACGGGTCAAAGAGAGTAAAAAGTTATTATCAGGAGAGAGATAATGTTTAAGTGATTAGCAGCAGTGTGCTAGACGATGCCCCCCCCCCCCCCCCCCCATGAGGCCACCACAGCTCAGCAGAACATCGTTGTAGCTTCTTCTGGGGAGAAAAACACTTAGAGAAAAAATAAAGTTAACAGCTGAAATTGCAGAAAATAATACAGTTAAAGAGCAGATTGTAGAAGAAAGTAGTAGAGTGTGAGAAGTGGTCAGTGTATCCTCCAGCAGTCTAAGCCTATAGCAGCATAACTACAGAGATAACTCTGGATAATCTGTCCTATTTAGATGGAGGCATGTTGGAGTCAGGGCAAGGGAGAGTCGTCTTTACCGACTGTACACTCCACCTCCCTGTAATCCCCCACTTGTCCAGATCTAGGCTAACATCACATTTTAACCACAGGCCCTATCAAATGTAGCGTAGATAATCTACATACTAGAATTAACGCTGTTTGCTATCAGCTTTGTTAGATTCTGAGAAAGATCAGCCAAATTAGCATATGAAGCTTGTATCATGTATTAATATCCAGGATATTTATACAACTGATAGAAGTTCACACACCAACCTGATTGGTCTATATTTAATCCAAAGATTAGTATTTAATTTAAGAAATTTAATTAATAGCAAAAGTTTATTTATTAAACACAAGACTTAATGGAATCTTTGCTTATTCAGTAACCAAATATACACCTTTCTGTGTTTCATTTCAAAGAAGAGTCAGGTTTAAAAAGTTAAGAATGTATTACTAACAATTTAAAGATGACGATTTATAACAGCTTTGATATTAAAACTTGGTATTAAAAGCAACCCTGTGTCTGAATGAAAACTAAAGTGGAATGCGCGTGTTGGATGCGTGGATGAATCTCAGAAGATTTCTCTCAGAGAGAGAAACGCGTTCTGGGTGGAAAAGTTGTTTTGCAGCTAACTAAGTTGTTTCTTGGAGAGAACAGCATACAGACGCCTTCTGTTGGAAGTTTCTACCTCACCCAGTCAGGAGACCCTCTGCTGGATCCGAGATGTCAGGTGGAGATTATGAACCCCCAAGCACGAGGTTGGTAGAAGGACCTTTGTGCGACCAAATCGGTCCTGAGATGTCTCCGGGTCACAACGACTGATGAAACTAGTTGCGTCTCAAAATCAATAACTCTGAAGGAGTTTTGTGTCAGCTGGTTACAGGTGGCGTTTATTCGGAGCGATTCTATTGGCGTGACAGAACAGCTTAGGTGGAGGCTTCAGGGCAGCCGACCCGTATCCTCATAGACTCTCGTGCCACCGAGAGCTTTTGGTTGGTTCAAGAACTGAACTTGAACTGAGGAATTTTTGGTTTTATTAAAACCTCAGAACACGCCCTCTCAGAGACAGAAAGCTTGTTGTCATGGAGCAAAGACATGTGAGAACAAGTTACCTTTACCCTGATTCAGTCCCCTCTGCATGGTGTGTACACGTGACCTTCTTCACGCTGTTAAACATTACTGATGACCATAAACAATAATTGTTACTAACCAAATAATAATAAGTCATTTCAGTAATTAAATACATTTATAATGATTATTTATGATGATTATTATGAACCTTGTAATAAACAGTAAAAAGAGTTTATTAAAAATGATTATTTTAAATCTTGAAGTGTCCTTCATCTTACGGAGGAACAGCAGATGGACAAAAACAGTCAGATTAAAGATGGTTTCAGCAGACTGTACATCTCCTGTGATGGATAATCTGTGGACAAAGTACAGCTCAACCCAGCTCGACCCAGCTGGGGAAGTGTGACCTGTGGGTCACAAAATGAGGCCATTCATGTCGTTACACAAATAAAAATGTTTTAAGCCAGTTTCTAAAAGAATGTCCAAAAAAACTAAATTTATTTACACCTCTCTTCTAACGGAGGTTGAGTGAAACAGCCACACCGGTATTAATGCTGTTTTCCATCTCTGAGCAAAATTGTTGCCCACATGAATTTTTACACATCTGCTCAATCATTCTGCTGACAAAACCTACAGAGAAGTTCACTTCGACTCATAAAGATCTTCTGGGTCATCCTTCTGCCCTGAACTCTACACTCAGCTTCACAGTTTTTAGTTTTTTGGAGGAAGTCCGGGTTTTAGTGATCCTTTTAGATTCTTGAAATGACATTTATACACGGTTCATCTATTTTTTAGGCAGTTGTTTTTACTTTCTTCTTTTTTTCGTACCACCATACATCATGCTGCCATGGTCAGATACAGGGTCCTTACTGTTTATGAGTGAAAAAGCAACTAGAACGCAACAGAAAACAAGGTGCAGCACGGGTCTTTATTTAAAGACGACAACTGGATAAACATACATTCCCCAGAGCTTTTCCTTTTAAATTTCATTTTCCTTTTGTCCTGCAGTTTTCCCTTCCCTCCTCTCCTCTATCAAGTTCATCCTTGTACTCGTTTCCTATTCATGTCTCTCTCTCTGCGCCTGTGCCTTTGTGAGAAGTCAGATGGCAGGGGTGTGATGTATGCTGATGTGTCGTGTGAGTTAGCTCTGGCGTGTCACTGACTTTGCTCAACTTTTCTTCTTTGATGCCATACCTTCTCTCTCACCTTGCCTTTCTATTCTAACCTACTTTCTTATTCAGTTTTCTTCCATTCCCTGAAAACAATAGATTCTTCTAGTCTTCATCTCTGACGAGAACATACCAAATTAAATAATTTAACCCTTTCTTCTACCTCTTCTACTTTTTTATATTTTATTCCTTACGTGTCTTTGTCTGGTAGGCAACATGTTAATAATGGATTGTATAGTGTGTGTGTGTGTGTGTGTGTGTGTGTGTGTGTGTGTGCGTGCGTGCGTGCGTGCGTGCGTGCGTGCGTGCGTGCGTGCGTGTGTGTGTGTGTGTGTGTGTGTGTGTGTGTGTGTAACGAAAACCTTTTGAAATCAACAGCAACATGCTCATATGAAATCAGGTCTACAGCCCTGAAACAAGTAATTTGGGGTAGTTTTGTAACTCGCTGCTCTTCTGGTTGCCACAGGAAGAGAGTGCACGTAGAAGGGAAGGAGGGAGGTTAAACTACAAGTTGTTGTGGAAATATGAAAAAAAAGACTTTTTGAGCAAAAGACCACACCAGTCCTATCGTTTCATTCTAACATTAGAGAGAAAAGCACTGCATTTCACCAGGGGCGGATTTAGCAATTTGGGGGCCCAAGGCGAACGCAGACATGGGGCCCCTAACACTAAATTTTCGACAATCTTATCTTTAACTGGATTTGTGAAACTCTCCCCTCTTCTGACACGAGTTATTTTCCCTTTTTATTAGTCCTCCTCTTTATTCCTGTATTTCTCTCCCTTTGAGCGCTTTCAATATTTGCTCAGCTTTCTTCTTCCTGTCAGTGCTCTTGTTTTCCTCCCTTGAAACATTTTCCATTGTCTTTCCTTTCTGCTTCTTTTGATGTTTACATCGACAAATGACGTCACTTTCAGAAGTGAAGATAAAAGCTTTTATGAAGCATGCTGCTTCTTTCTCTTATTGGAGCCACTAGGATAACTCCATGTCATGCTTCATGTTTTGACTATCGCTTTGAGTTTGTTACGAACGCTCCCGCCTCTCTTCCTATTCTTATTTGTGGTCTTATGGCACTTGGCAAACAACCATTTGGTGCATTACCGCCACCAACTGGATTGGAGTGGAATGACTCCCAATCACTTCCTGTTTGTGCATCGCCGTCTTAATAACCCTCTTATGACCATAATTATAACAGGGCCGCCTGGTATTTTTTTTAATCTTATGGCTGTAAAATTGTATAAAAAAGTGCAAAGTGTGTGTAACTCTCTCCTTTTTTCATAACAACCTCAGCTTTCAGTTTGTATTTAGAATTTATTTCTATTAAAGCCTTTAAAAATCAGCTTAAAAGTGAAAAAAAGCAAAAAACGGATTTGAATTTTTTACATTTATTACTGAACAGGAACTTCAAAATGACTGGGCGAACAATTTGGAATGAACAATTTAAACTTTGAACTGTAATGCATCTATTCTTAAAAAAGTTTGAACCTTGGTATAATTTTTAGCAGTTTTTAAGACCATTTATTTTTGTAAACTTTCAGACGTTTTTATTTGATGTGATAGACCTTGAAGCAGTTTCTCTCCAGCTGCAGGCAGACTCCTGCACACCTCACACCGCCATGGGGTGCTTCTCTGGCACACCGTGCACTGCTATACCAAAAACTTTAGTTTTAGTAAATGTAATTATTTATTCTAAAAAGATAAATAATGCTGGAATGAAGCTGAATCTTGCAATTAGCAAATAGTTGAGGGTTGTTCAAACAAAAATTAAAAAATAAAGACTGAACAAACGTTCATACACTGGTTCACCGGAGATCTGTCCTTCTTCATGGTCACTGTCTTCAGAAGTAAGCCTTCTGGGACACCTAATAGATCGTGTTGATTTTGTTTGAGGCATTTCCATAATTTCATGCCGACGTTTTATTCTAATTAGCTTCCCCGTTCTGTTATCCGCTTTCACCGCCGCGCTCTGTTTCAATCAGGCTGTACAGCAGGATTTCCCCTCTTAGCAATATTTTCCAAAGCCCTGTTTGCTTCATGATCATTGGAAAGCTGCTTTTATGTAATTTTAGGAACCGTTGGTATTTATAAAAATCTGATCAGCCATTCAAAAGTTATAAAACGGAGCATTTTGGATGACAAACTCAGCACGTCTCTGAATCTGTGTTGTGATTCGTTGCGCTCAAGACAGGGAATCCCGGGGGCTACCGTAATGTATTGTAAATGCACGAAAAGCCCCATTTTTATTCTTTTCAGCACTTTTGGAATTTTAATGACATCTTGAACAGTTCAGGAATTATGGTAATGAGATGTGCGCATGTCCAATCCCGTCAGTGGCGACAGGTTGGTAATAAGAGGCGTCAGGGCTAGGGGGCCCCAGGCGGCTGCCGACCTATGCCTAATGGTAAAACCGCCACTGCATTTCACAGTTCTGACACCAGCCTCTTGCTTTGAGTTCCTGCATCAACACGGTTCATGTATTTGTGCATTTGGCAGATGCCTTTGTGAATGACTTACAGATTCACTGCTGGTGCAGTTGAGAGGGTAGGGACGACTCTGCCTGCAAAACTCACGGAGCAACACCGCAGCAAACCAAAGCTCATGTCAGGAATTCTAAAGCGTAAATTCACTTTTACCTTTGCTGGTTAATGGTCATAATAATCCGTGTTATAGAAAAAATAAATCCACTTGGTCGGTGTAATCCAATGTCCCAACCTCACACTGAGCTGATTCTTGACTGTTTTGGGCATTTTTCTACGCCACATTCCGTCATTTTCCGGTTCTCCATAATAAAAATAAATTAAAAAAACTCCACAAGCTGTACTCAGCTGCTCTAAAATGAACAAAAAGTGGTGAGCTAAAAAACATAATAAATAAATGAAGAGCAGTGAAGTGTGGAGAGCTTCCGGTTCCAGGTGAACACCCTGAGCTGAGATTTCACCCGATGGTCAGTGGTAAAGGTTACTGCGCCTGAACAGGAACAGGATGTACAGCACAAGACATTTTGGTGGTAAAAGTGTGAGAGAACACTTTGAAACTACACTTAAATGCAGATTACACACAGCACCTACATTGTGTATGGTGTATAGATGTTTAGATTCATTTTTATATATCTTTTTATATTTTGTGATTCCTGTCTTCTTCTTTTTGCTGTAAGACTGATGAGTCAGCGCCTTAGCGCCCCCTATGGACGATCCACTGCTGGTAACTGAGTGGTGATGTTCTTTGGATGGTAACTGTTTCAGTCTTTTGTTCACATTGAGTTTGAATGCTAATGTTGGGTTTGGGTTAGAGCGGTTTAGTCGGTGGGCTTTCATCCATGTGACACCGTGTGGTCGTCAGGTGTGAATGACAAACTTATAACAATAAAACATCAAAAACAACACTACCCACAAACATCTTATTTAGAGGTTTTTTTTGTTCTCATAAGGTAAGGATTTATGTTCTTGCAAGCTTCTGACTTTACAATATAACGCATATTTTTGATGTGATATTTTAAATGTATACCTTTAATCATGGAAAACAAATACACCTCTGCTCGACATGAGAGTAATCAAGTTTGTTCTTGCTAATATCTGATATGATTTGTTTTGCAGAAATGTACTCCTGTGGGGCCATTTCTCTTTTTCGTACAAGGGTCCAAATAATCCACCGTAATTGGTCAAACAGAAACCCCTACTACAGTTTTTAAAGGCCCAACTTGCTTGTGTCCTTTAGCCTTGCTGTTTGGTCTAATTCGTCTTTGACCATTGCTGAATATAAAAATGGGAGGAGCCTATAATGCCTGGGCTTTGCCAAGGCTCACATTTTCATCCAGTCTCCCCACCCCCGCTCTCATGGCGTTATAATAAAGCTGATCAGACAGAGCCCATGAAGCTTGAGAGCTCTTCCTTCAGTTAACTAACAGTGAAAAAGTAACAGAGAAATAAATGAGGTAGGGAGGCTTCTGTAACACCGTTTGTAGAGATGAGAGCGTGAGAACAGTGAAAGTCTCCGATTGGCTCTTGGTCTGTGGTTGGAGGTCTGTTTGTTGAATTCTTGTCTAATAGACACGCTGCATTTGGAAATCACTCTCTCTCTCTCTCTCTTCACTTCCTGTCCCCGTTGCTTGCCCTTCTCCTCCATATCATTCTCCGTGATTAAATCCTCCTCGGTCACCAGAGCCTTCTTTCTCAGGCAGGGTTTCAGGCTATTTCATCCAGTTATGGTCTACTTGCTGCATGGAAAAGGTTTAGCTGGCACTCCTTTTCTCAGATGGGGGGGGGGGGGGGGGGGGGGGGGATCAAGCTGAAGTGAGCAAGACCAAAACAGAAAAATGTTTTAGTAATAAAATGAATAAAAACATTTACACCTGTGAAGCTGAGGTTGGAATCTTTACACAAAACAAAGAGGGAAGTACTGGTGATACTTTGATGTTCTTCAGATCTGCGTCCTGTCCAGTTGCTTTTAAATAACATCTGTCTTTAAAACCGAATGCCTAATGAGCTCCATTTGCATTGATTTGCTGATTGGAGCAGGGCCCAGAGGTGCAGGCAAGCATTTCAGCAGCCGGCAGTCGGGGAAAACCCAAAATAATGAAGTGGTAAGGAACCAAAACGATCAAAGACGCACTGGGAGGAAACAGAATGGCTTAAAAAGACGTGTGGAGCAGAAAGAGGGTTTGACAGCAGTAGCTACCTACCGCTTCATTACTGAATGTGATGCAGTTGAGATCATTAGCAAATACAACACAGGTGATGAGCTGAGCAACTGTAGGGGACCCCAGAGACACAACAAACAGGAAACTAAGAGCCACTAATAAATAAAATACACTAAATATGAGAAGTAGAATCAGGGCACCAGAGAAACCCCCGAGACACTTCTACTGTAAACTTGTCTCTGGGTTGGAGGGGCAGCAGGGAGCCCCAGATTTTCCTCTCGCCAGCCACCCAGCCTTTCCCAGGCCATGTCTAAGGACAGCCCTGGGATTCCCGCATGGAGGGGCATGCCTGAAACACTTTCCCAGGGAGGAATCCCTGAGCCCTCTCAGCTGGCTCCCGCAAACATGGAGGAGCAGCAGCTCTACTCTGAGTCCCTCCAGGATGTCTGAGCTCATTATCCCATAGCTGAGGCTAAGCCCAGCCACCCTGCAGAGAAAACGGATTTTAGCCACTTGTATTAACAATCTCGTTCCTTCCTCCCATGAACCGTGGATGGGGGCTGTAACGTATATCGATCAGCAAACTAAAAGTGCGTTGCTGTCTGCCTCGCCTCCTTTAACCACAACAGACCACCGCATTGATGCACATGCTGCCTCGATCAGCAAGTCAATCTCCCGCTCCCTCATTCCCTTGCTAGTGAGGAAGACCCTGAGACACTTAAACACATTTACACACACACACACACACACACACACACACACACACACACACACACACACACACACCTTGAGATGATAATCCTGGATTCTCAGCTTCAAGTTTGGTAACAGCCTTATTTTGCTGAGAAGTGTTCAGTTTGTTTTCATAAAACTAACTCAGATTTTATGTGATGGATCAATTAGTGAAAACATCCATTAATGCACCCCCATGTTACCAGAATCAGTAGACAGATTACAACCGAACACCCTCGCCGTTTCTGCCCCAGTGTGTCTAAAAGAGCCGTGCTTTTATCGACTCATTTCATTATCACTTCAACAGTCTTTACAGTGCTGGTGTAAATGCATTAGATTCAATGGAAAACCAAACAGGGGGAAATATATAAAGAGACATTTTACTGGCCAGTTTAACAGCCTGACAGGGTAAAGATAGAGGCCCCTTCATAGGCCAGTGATTTACAGGGTTTTGCACCCGTTGTTCAGTCAGTTATTGGCTTAGAGTGTAAGCTCACAAACACATTAAAACCTGTTGTGCTTGGTGCTGCTGTACTGGGATGCATAGAATACATTAGAACACTTACATTGATTATTTTTAGTTGATAAATTTCCTTCACCGTTTTCTTATGCGTAAAATCATTCTGGTAACAGGTTATTTCAGTCTCAGTCTGTTGTTACTAGATCTAATTATAGCAGGCAGCATCAAAACTCCAGCAGAAGCAAGCAACCATCGGCCTCATTCAGTGGGTTTGTGACAAAAGGCTAAAAGACAAAAGTACATTATTAAAAAAACATTCATATTTGTGCATACATTACCTGGAAATGACACATTTTCTTGCAAAAAGACAGAAAAAGCACCTTGAACATTGAAACCGAGGACTACTGGTATTGGTTTGTCTATGTAGAGGTCAGAGTCAGCTGCTTGCCGATATGTGCTGCTGATTTTCATTGCCGATATTAGGATGCTAAAATGTCTCTAATGACATCAGTCGATGCACAGAATTTCTGAAGCTGAATCCGTTTTTGAACATTGAGTTTAACCCTCTGTTAAATCTGAGCTCCGCTCCGTGTTAAAATCAGACATCTGATTCAAGTTAATCAAACAAATCAAACAACTGAATAAGTAATAAATATTCTTTTTTTTTTTTTTTTTTACCGTGTCCTGTCTGGCTGTGAAGCAAACAGAATTGATGTCTGAATGCTGGTAACAAGCCTTACAGATTTATTCTCAGGTGGAGCATCAAAGCGTCTGCTTTTAATGTCACGCCAGATGCTTAAAACTTTATTGTTATTGTTTTTGAATGCTTTGTAATTCCGACCAGACACGGAGACAGAGGTGAAAGAGAAAGGAAAAGACAAAAGGTGGGGAGAGAGGAGGGGGGGGGGGGGGGGGTTTCCACAAAAATAAACAATAATGAACAAGAGTCTGCTTCTAGACCTGCAGAAAAAGACAAGAAAAAAAAGCAAAAGAACAACAAAAAGGGACACAACAACAATACAAGATCAAGCTATCACTGTGTCAACTTGATGAAGAAATATTAAATCAACATTGTTTAACTGAACAATCACACGATAATAAATCACAGTGCATTAAGTGCCCACCATAGTCTTAAGACATGTGTTTAACATGCCCAAGCCCATACTTTTGAGAGCACCATGTGAGCACCTGTGTGTGTACACGCCCTTGTTTATGTAAGGTTTCTCTATAGGAGCGTCCAACAGAGAGTGTGAGGGACCACAGGTCCGCCCCCCAAAGATGCGCAGGAGACGGGGGGAGCTCCAAGTCCCAGAGATCCATGCGCTGCCCCAGAACACAGGAACCCCAAGGAGACTGCAACCAGAAAGGCCCCCGCCCCCCTCGAGAGGCACAGAGGATCGCCCCGGGGGGCCACTACCAGCAGCCGGCAGAGTCCCGGGAGATATCAGCGGCAAGCCCACAGGCCTGCCCGCAGCCTCTCACCCCCTAGCCGGCCAAGCCCGGGACCCAGCGACCCGGGACCCGGGGCGACCACCCCCGCCGGGGACCCAGCAGAGCCCAGGGACCCAGACCCCACCAGGCAGCCACCGGGATTGTTCAGGCAGACGCCAAAAAATCTTAAACCCCCTGACCCGGGAGCCACGAACACTCAGGCAGACCAAGGCACCACACCCAACACCATGTGTGGCAGGGGGAGGGGGGACGAAGATCTATATCATCAAAAGAAGTTCCAGGAGAGGGAAGGAGTCAAAGGCCCCACCTGACATATACAATCATACACAAACACAGTCACACACTCCCTCCCTCATGCTCACACATACACATACAACCAAAGACTTACAAATATGTACGCCGGACACCCACTCATGCTCCCCATACACACCCTATTCACTCTGGTCCCGGTACTGCTGCACATTGGGTACAACCATCACCGGTTACCAGAGTTGACCCTTTCTGCTGGGGTGCTGATGAGCAGGCTCCCCTGCCCAACGCTGAGCACAGCAACCCACCACCCCAGACCCCAACCAGACGGCCATATCTCCCTCCTAGCCTCCAGCCCCAGGAATCCAGGCAACAACAGAGGTGAGCAACAACAGAGGTGGCTAAGACCCCTAGTCTCCCTCTGCCTAGTCCAATATAGTGTTTGTGTGTGTTGATGAGTTGTATTCCATGGCTGTGGTGAGCGGGCAGTGCAGGCATTGTCTTGCCTACGCCAGCTAATGCCACCACTCAACCCTACTTACACCCACAGCCCTCGGTGTCTAAGTGCAGTTTAAAGTTGGAAGTGGGCACCGGCACTCAGGATGAGGCTGAAAGATCCCCTTGCCAAATGCCGTTGAATGTGCTCACTCCCAAGGCCCTAAGCGTGGGTTTGTGTGGAATGTCGTCAGTGGAAGTGTGTAAGGTGCAAATAAAATTGGGGGGCAGGTTGCCACAGGAATGCAGAAATGGGGTCCATACCCACACTCCCTGACTTGCCCACCCCCCAAGGTCCTATGTGTATGTTTGTGTGATGATGTGAGGGAGCAGGAGGAGAGAAATATGCGGGGATGGGGAGGAATGGCTGGTTGGGCTTAGCCCTCCAGGGAGCCAGCTCCCCTACTGGCCCCAATAGGCACCTCTGTTGTCAAACTGCCACCCAGGGCATGGAGACCCCAGCCCATCCTGCCAGGGCCCAAAGCAGCAGCATTACAGAGCCTCGCTGAGCCAGAGGGCACCAACCCAGCCCCACCCCAGCAGAATATCTATGCCCATCCCTGCATTTGCACAACTTCCAGAATATATAAGACATAGGACATCCAGGTAAGGTTGGGTCCTCCCCCTCCTGGACCTCCCCCTCCCCTGTGATGGAACGGCAGAGGAGCCAAGGTCTACCCGAGGCCCCCGAAACTGGGCCAGGCACTGCTGCATGTTCCTGCCTTCTTCCCGGCAGCATACATGTCAGGACCCGACCCCCAAGGCCCCACCCAGACCCGCCCAGGGGCAATGCAGCTACCAGGCAGTGGCCCATGGCCGCCGCCAAGACCTCCAAGGGGCCCCACTCACGACCGCCGGCAGTCCACCCCCCGAGGCAACCCAAGCACCTCCAGAGGGGGGCAAAAGCCCCCCAGTCCCAGACATCCCCAGTGAACCCACCCCCAGGGAACATCCGGATACTCCAAACTCAGACCCTCCACCCCCCCCCACCCACATCATCCCGCAGGACAACATCAACGGTCCCCCATGATCGCTATGTGATGGAACCGATCAAAGGAGCCCAGAGAGATTGATCTGAAGTGGAAGCAGAGGCTAAATCAAGTGTAATATGATCTAACTAAAGATTTCTATACTGGTTAATGCAGAGAGTTTCTTTATTTTTCCAATTCAAGAGGATAGTTTTCTTAGCGATGCATATGGCAGTCAGAACCATGTGAACCACAGATGTTTCAATCGGGACATCGTCCAGGTTTCCCAGTAAACAAAGAGAGGGGGTGGTTGGGATATGACATTTCAGAGACTTTGACAGGTCTTCACATACTCTACCCCAAAATTCCTGGACAGGTGGACAGGACCACAGTGCATGAATGTAATTGTCAGGAATGTTGTTTGTGCAGTGTGTACAGGTGTCAGACGACACAAACCCCATCTTGAACATCCGATGACCTGTATAGTGTACTCTGTGTAGAATTTTGTACTGAATTAATTGTAAATTGGAGTGTCTGATCATTTTAAAAGTTTTTAAACAAGTTTGGGACCAGAAGTCCTGGTCAAAGCTGACTGATAGATCCACCTCCCATTTTTCAATAGGGATTGCTATTCTATCGTCTATTTTGGACAGTGTCTTATATACTTTAGACAGTAGTTTGGGGGGTTTGATATTATAGAAGTCTAATACCCTTGGTGGTGTTTGTAATTCTATTTTATTGAGCTTAAATTTTTGTTTGACTACAGATTTAATTAGGTGATATTCTAAAAAGCTATTCTCATCCATTCCAAACTGGGAGACTATTCGATTAAATAGGATGAAGTCCAATCCTTCATATATGTGTTCCAGGTATAGGATTCCTTTATTTTTCCAGTCCGGAAGGTTCATCATTTTATTATTTTGCAAAATATCAGGATTATTCCAGATAGGTGTGCGTCTGCATGGTACTAGTGAAGACTCTGTCATTTTAAGATACTCCCACCATGCTGTCAGAGAGGTGCTGATACTAATACTTTTGAAGCCTTCATGTTTTCTTATGCTTGAGCTAATAAATGGTAAGTCTGAAAGCTCTATCGTATTGCAAAGTGCCTGTTCTATATCTAACCAGGACTCATCTAGTGGGTTATCTCGCAACCATCTTGGTATATATTGCAGCCTGTTGGCTAGGAAATAATAATAAAAGTTGGGTAAATCCAGTCCTCCAGTCCTGCTTGGCTGTAATCTGCCGCTCTCTTTGATTTCCCTCACCATTCTGTAAAATGTTGGAGCCAGAATGTTCCAGAATTCTTTGTAGAACTCTACTGGGAACCCGTCTGGACCTGGAGCTTTCCTATTAGTCATGGATTTAAGGGCTTCCTGGAGCTCCGCTGATGTTAGTGGCGAGTCCAGGACCTTAGCTTGGCTGTCTGATCATTTAGGAAGTGTTATCCTGTCAAGGAACTCATTGATCTCATTTTCTGATGGGTTTATCTGTGGTGAGTACAAAGTTTCGTAAAAGTCTCTAAAAGTGTTGCTTATTCTTTCAGGGTCATTAACTATATTCCCGGTTGAGTCTTTAACAGCAGATATGGTAGTTTTCTCTTTATTTATTTTTTAACTGGCTAGCCAAAAATTTACCTGATTTATTACTATGTTCAAAGTTTTCTATTTGTAGTCTTTGTGCTAAAAATTGTGTCTTTTTGTCAATAATTCCATGAAGTTCTAATTTAGCTTTACTTAATTTGCTCATTAACTCTTCTTCTCTGGATGCCTCTAAAGACTTGATGATTTCCTCTAACTCCTGAATACGTTTGTTTTCTGTTTTTTTCTTATGTGATGAGAAAGAGATTATTTTACCTCTCATCTCTAACTTTCCTGCCTCCCAGAGAATAGATGCTGATGTTCCAGGCAGGTCATTATGTTCTAAATATAAAGCCCACTCTTTTTTAAAAAATTCTATAAAACCTTCATCTTTGAGCAGTGATGTATTAAACCTCCAGTTTTTGCTTGGTGGGATTGTCTTCTTGTTTACCAGAGTTAAAGAAACCGGAGCATGGTCTCTGACAGCTATGGGGTGTATCTCAGTGTCTGAAATGTCAGTCAGTAATAGTATTCTAATGGAAAAACATTTGTTATGAAAATTTTATTCAGGAACGTAAAGATACCTTTAAATTTAATCCTGCAGCACCAGGCTGCCCAGAAATGTGCCCGACTATAAATCGGCTCCCCTAAGGAGAGTGAAGCACTGAGATGTTTCTTTACCTTCATCTGACACGAACTTCCGCCTTCATCAGAGCCATGGGCCTGTGTTAGCGCGAAGGATGATGCTGTTACTGACAAAGGTGGATGTTCCAGCCGGTGTCGGTACAAGATCTGCACGGGTGCAAAATCGGCTCGGGGTCCTTCGACTGCTGATGACTTGAAAGTACGGCAAACCCACTCGGACAAAATACACTACACATATATACTGTTGGAAAGAATTTAGCAGTTTCGTTATTAAAATAATATTTCTTAAGACGTAAGTTTGTGTTTATAATGGTATTTGTAAAATATTCAATTCAATTCAATTCAAGTTTATTTATATAGCACCAAATAACGACAAGAGTCGTCTCAAGGCACTTCACATAATAAACATTCCAATTCAGGTCAGTTCATTAAGCCAATCAGAAATAATGTTTCCTATATAAGGAACCCAGCAAATTGCATCAAGTCACTGACTAGTGTCAGTGACTATACAGCAATCCTCATACTAAGCAAGCATGCAGCGACAGTGGAGAGGAAAACTCCCTTTTAACAGGAAGAAACCTCCAGAGAATCCTGGCTCAGTATAAGCAGCCATCCTCCACGACTCACTGGTGATGGAGAAGACAGAGCAGGCAGACACACACACACACACACACACACACACACACGCACACGCACACGCACGCACACACACACACACACAAAGACAAGTAATGTGTCTATAGTTATATTGTGATGTCTTAGTAAATATTCTATTTGGTGAGAGATAAACTTTATTGTATTTGTCCTAGTGGAGCTATAATTAAACGGGTAAACTAGTATTAGCACATCCAACGTCAAGGAAAGCAAAAAGTTATTATCAGGAGAGGGAGAATGTATTAGTGGTTAGCAGCAGTGTGCTAGTCGATGGCCCCCTCCATGAGGCCACCACAGCTCAGCAGAACATTGTTGTAGCTTCTTCTGGGGAGAAAAACACTTAGAGAAAAAATAAAGTTAACAGCTGAAATTGCAGAAAATAATACAGTTAAAGAGCAGATAGTAGAAGAAAGCAGTAGAGTGTGAAAAGTGGAAAGTGTATCCTCCAGCAGTCTAAGCCTATAGCAGCATAACTACAGAGATAACTCTGGATAATCTATCCTATTTAGATGGAGGCATGTTGGAGGCAGGGCAAGGGAGAGCCGTCTTTACCGACTGTACACTCCACCTCCCTGTACTCCCCCACTTGTCCAGATTTAGGCTAACATCTGATTTTAACCATAGGCCCTATCAAATAAAAATGTTTTAAGCCTATTCTTAAAAGTAGACAAAGTGTCTGCCTCACGGACTAAAGCTGGGAGTTGGTTCCACAGGAGAGGAGCCTGATAACTAAAAGATCTGCCTCCCATCCTAATTTTAGATATTCTGGGAACCACCAGTAGACCTGCAGTCTGAGAGCGAAGTGCTCGGTTAGAAACATATGGAACAATCAGATTACTGATGTATGATGGAGCTTGATTATTAAGAGCTTTATATGTGAGAAGAAGGATCTTAAAATCTATTCTGAATTTAACAGGTAGCCAATGTAGGGAAGCTAAGACAGGAGAGATATGATCTCTCTTTTTAATTCTCATCAGAACTCTAGCTGCGGCATTTTGGACAAGCTGAAGACTTTTAACTACATTCTGTGGACTTCCTGAGAGTAATGAATTACAGTAATCCAGTCTTGATGTAATAAATGCATGAACTAGTTTTTCAGCATCACTCCTGGAAAGTATGCTTCTAATCTTAGCAATATTCCGAAGGTGGAAAAAGGAAATCCTACAAACCTGTTTAACCTGGGATTTGAATGACATGTCCTGGTCAAAGATAACACCAAGGTTCCTTACTTTGTTCTCGGAGATTAATGTAATGCCATTCAGGTCAGGCGATTGGCTAAGCAATTTCCTTTTCTGGATTTCTGGTCCAAAGATGAGAACTTCCGTCTTGTCTTGATTTAAAGGCAAAGAGTTTAGAGTCATCCAATGTTTTATGTCCTCAAGACAAGCCTGTAATCTACCCAACCGATTAGGTTCATCAGGGTTAATGGATAAATATAACTGAGTATCGTCAGTATAACAGTGGAAGTTTATCCCATGCTGTCTAATGATTTTACCAATTGGGAGCATATATATAGTAAAAAGTATTGGTCCAAACACTGAACCCTGTGGTACTCCACAAGTAACCCTGGAGTATGAAGAAGATTTGTCATGTACATTTACAAAATGAAATCTGTCAGACAGGTAGGTTTTAAAACAGCCTAACGCTGCTCCTTTGATCCCTACAACATGTTCAAGTCTTTCTAAAAGAACATTGTGATCAACTGTGTCAAAGGCAGCACTGAGATCTAACAAGACTAGAACAGACACAAGATTCTTATCTGAGGCCATGAGAATATCATTTGTAACTCTCACTAATGCAGTTTCAGTACTGTGATACTCTCTAAAACCAGACTGAAATTCCTCAAACAGAGCATTGGTGTTTAAATGCTGACATACTTGGATGGCCACTATTTTCTCCAGGACTTTGGATAAAAATGGAAGGTTAGATATTGGTCTATAATTCATTGGGTCATCTGGATCCAGAGAAAGCTTCTTAAGTGAAGGTTTGATTACAGCAACCTTAAAATCTTGTGGTACATACCCATTTACTAAGGATAGATTGATTATATCTAGAATGGGGGCAGTAACCAAAGGAAATGCATCTTTAAATAATTTGGTTGGGATTGGATCCAAAATGCAAGTTGAAGGTTTAGATGAAGCTAATATTTTTGATAACTCTGAAAGCTCAACTGGATCAAAACGGTTCAAGCACTATATTTTATTCATAATGTTGAACTCCTCTTTGAGCACATCCCTTGTAGGATCATAGGTATTAGCAACACCTGTGAAATTGTATTTGCAGGAAAGAAGTGTTTCCCATTTATTGAAGTATTTTCTGTTTAGAGTTTTTGACGTCTTGTCCAGGCGTAGTTCAGTTACGCTCATAGCTGCTAGCCGAAACTCTGGAGGCCGACGCTGATAGATAAAATCTTAACAAACCGGCTTACTGATACATCAGTCTACCCCTACCTTGAAATATGATGTACTTAATGCAGATTTGGTTGAAATGAATCCATATTCTTAGTGTCTGATGTAAATAAATAATCAGTGCTAGACTGAAGACATTTTCATCTCTCTGATCTGTTTCCTCTCGCACTTATGCTCTTTTTCTCGTCGTCCTTCTGGGTATCTATACCTGTCAAGTAGACTGGGAATTCCCTCCAGGGAGCTGAGATCACAGATGCTCTGATGATGGGATGTCCACTTACTTAGCTCACACACACACACACACACACACACACACACACACACACACACACACACACACACACACACACACACACACACACACACACACACGCACACACACACACACACGCACACACTACGTTTTACCATTGTGTCTTTATTCAAGGACCTGCATCAGACCCAAACACATGCACACACACTGAGGCACACAGACAAGTCCATCTGGCCAGGAGACATAGTAATGTCTCTGTGCATGAGCCATGGACGCATCGCGTGGCCGGCCAGATCCTGCCTTCCTTAGTTAGATTTTCTTGTACTGAATATGCGCTGGGCAGAGGAGGAAGAGGGAAAAGTAGATAGCCAATGAAAGTCGGCGATAGTTAGCAAATCCCTTAAAATATGGGAAATGAATCAGCCAGAGTCTTAAAAAGGACAAACTGTTAGTCCTTTGTGGAAAATGTTGGGCCCTGCCAATTAATTTTTATTTTTCTAATGCCAATGATGCAAACTTCTTACGAGTTATTCCTCATAATTAAGTGCGTAAGTAATAAGGTATGTGATTTATTGACCTACAGAATTGCCAACACACTGAAATAATTGATTAAATATCATTTTTTACATTTTGCTATTGTGCTAGTACCAAATCCCAATCAAAATGTTAATTTTTGAACTTTTTAGTGACTCTGACACAAACACAGCGCTAGTGCTGGCTATTATAGGAACCATTCACCATGTCGGTACTCTCACTGGTGAGTGAGAAAAGTAATCATTCATCAGTTTGTGACTTTGATATTGGACTGTTGGTACTGGGCAATCAGTTATTAAGTTTATCAGGTCAGGAGTGGTAATTATGTTGCTATGTTGTTTATGTCATTGAACTAACTCAGGTAGTAAAGTGTTCTAGTAAATCAACAAGTTGGTCGGTCATCTTCTTATCACCAAGTACTGTGATTAGATATTCGGGTAGGTTAAACGTCATTCTGTGCTTTTGCAATTAGATGGTAGAATTATAAAGGCTGCAGAATAAAACCTCAATATATCAGCATTACCCCCCCCCCACCCCCCCCTCTCTATGTTGTGTTTGCACACATGAGAGTAACAGATGTGATAAGACTGTGTTTAGTGATTCTAGGGTTTTATATATCTTGATTCACATAGAAAACACTGACATCTTTCTGTTCGGTCTTACTTTGATTTATCTGGATTTAAGTTTTCTGTAAGAACAGATCAGTTCTCTAAAACTCTGTCCACGCTCAGATCTAGTTAGGCTCTTGTCTTGTTGTGATAGTTATTGACACAGGCAACCAGAGCAATAACAACAACAACAACAGGAGAGGTACTTGGGACAACAGGAGATGTTTGGAAAGCATGAAGTGCAAGGCGGCTCGAGAGAGAGTGGTAGCATGCTGTGAACTGCATCCAGCATCAATTATTCAGCTTTCTGTTGCTTTGTACAAATAAGCTCTCTGTCAGAGTGTCCAACATACAAAGACACACACTGACTGAGCACTAAAGAAAGCAGGCAGATATCTATGAAGTGTGTTGTTTACAGAGAGCACATAAACAGAAACAGTTTTCCTTGGACTGACAGACATACAGAATACGTACCAATGGCACCAGGGTTGCATGAAATAAAAAGGTGCGACAAAAGTCATACAGTGCTAAAACAGATCCAAACTCATATTTATGTTGGGAAAAATCTTTTAAAACCCCCAAAGTACAAATGTTCACATATTTACTCACAATATTGTATTGCACTGAACTAAGTAGAATATGAAAAAAAGAAATTCTGAAAACAATTATAGACCCAGCTCCAGGCTGGAGGGCAAGAAGCCGGCACCTCCCCATTGACCACAGTTGTGTTTACCTGTTAGCTGTCAATAAACAGAGGTAAACAGCAACTAAATCAAATCTATAGCATAGTTAACACACATAGAGCTGTAGGCTGCACAAACAGAAATGTTACATTTCACAGGCTTCCAGCTGATTAAATATGATCCAGTCAGTGGTTAACGGCAAATTCTAGTAGATAAACCACCCACATCATGGCAGACAAAGTCTGGTGACAGAATAAAAAGTAAAATATCTGCCCCACATGTCCAGAAACAAACAAGTTCTAACCATTTAATGACTTATATGCTTTTATTATATAGTTATGCGTGACCGCAAGAACAGTTTTTTTTCTCCCGTGTCCTGTCTGGCTGTGAAGCAAACAGAATTAATGTCTGAATGCTGGTGACAAGCCTTACAGATTTACTCTCAGGTGGAGCATCAAAGCTTCTGCTTCTGCAGCACAGGGACCCCAGGGAGACTGTAACCAGAAAAGACCCAGCCCCCTCTCGAGAGGAGCAGAGGATTGCCCCCGGGGTCACAACCAGCAGCCGGCAGAGTCCTGGGAGATATCAGCGGCAAGCCCACAGGCCCGCCCACAATCAATCAATCAATCAATCAATCAATCAATCATCAATCAATCAATCAAGCAAGCAAGCAAGCAATCAATCAATCAATCAATCAATCAATCAATCATCAATCAATCAATCAATCAATCAATCAATCAATCAATCAATCAATCAATCAATCGATCAATCAATCATCAATCAATCAATCAAATGTATTTATATAGCACTTAATCGTACAATGCATGCAACTCAAAGTGCTTAACAAATTAAAAAGGCCCCCATACCCACATTCCCTCCCCCCCACCCCCCACCCCCCCCCCCCCACCCCCCCAAAAAAGTCTGACAATAAAAAACCCCTTCACAACACTCATCCTCCGGCACACACACACACACACACACACACACACACACACACACACACACACACACACACACACACACACACACACACCTTCCCCCATGGAAAAAACATGATGGACTGGGATCAGATGAGCCAGACCAGCTAAGATAAGGATAAGGAAATGCCATCAGGGGAGCCATCTGCCCTGACAGCTGCAGCCGAGGCACTGACACAGGGCGCCCAGGGCAGGGAGGGCGTAGACCCCTACCTCCACCCAGGCACACCTGGAAAGCACCCAGGTCGCCACAGCCGACCACCGCCCCCGGGGCAGAGGGCACCCAAAGAGGAAACACTGGAAAAAGGTTAAATTAAGGTTCAAATATAAAATGAAAAGAGCTCAAATGAAAATTGTAATATAAAAAGTTAGATAGATAATAAAATAATGTTGATCATAAATCTATGGTAAAAAATACTCTGTTTAAAAATAGCACATATAAAGAAAGAATACATAAAATAAAAAAAATAGATAAAAATAGCACATATAAAGAAAGAATACATAAAATAAAAAGAATAGATAAATAAATAACCTATTTCATTAATTTATTTTTTTAAAAGTGATCGTAATCAGTTAAAAGCTAAGCTAAAACCATGGGTCTTGAGCCTGTTTCTAAAACATGAACGTTGTCCACGGCCCTGAGGTCCCCTGGCAGCTCGTTCCAGAGGCAATGACAGAAATACTGAAAAGACGCCTCGCCCTAACTTTAGGGATGACAAAAAATGGCTGCCAGAGGAGCGCAGAGACCACGTGGGTTCATACGGTATAAGCAGTTCTGAAGGATAAGAAGGCCCAAGACCGTTAAGACACTTAAAAACCGTTAAAAGTATTTTAAAATTGATCCTGAAACATACGGGGAGCCAATGCAGTGATTCTAAAACTGGAGTGATGTGCTCCCGCCTCCTGGTCTTCGTCAGGACATGTGCTGCTAAGTTTTGTAATAGTTGTAGACCTAAAATCCTCTTTTTGGGAAGACCAGAAAGCAGGGCATTGCAGTAGTCTATCCTACGGGTGATAAAAGCATGCATCAGCGTCTCCATATTGGCACGAGAGAGAATGGCGCGGACTCTGGCGATGTTCTTTAGATGATAAAAACCCATTTTGGTGATATTTTTAATATGATGGATAAAAGTCAGCTCAGAGTCCAAGATGACACCCAGGTTCTTCACTTGTGAAGATGGATTAAGTGACAGTGATTGTAATTTTGGTAAAAGTTTCTCTCTCCGGGCCTCAGGACCGATGACTAAAACTTCAGTTTTGTCCTGGTTGAGCGGGAGAAAGTTTTCTGACATCCAGGATTTGATGTCTAAAATGCAGTTAAAAAGTGCATTATTGGCTGTGTGTCATTGGGAGATACAGAGATGTACAACTGTGTATCATCAGTGTAACTGTGAAAATTGACCTCATGTCTCCTGATGGCACTGCCAAGAGGGAGCATATAAAGGTTAAAAAGCACTGGGCCTAAAATCCCTGATCCCTGGGGCACACCGCATGCAATCCCATGGACCCTAGAGGAACAGGTATCCAAGCTCATCATCAAAGTCCTGTCTGTGAGGTAGGAAGTGAACCATCGGTGAACAGCACCAGAGAGGCCGATCTCTTTCAAACGAGGTAAAAGAATAGTGTGGTCTACTGAATCAAAGGCTGCACTTAGATCCAATAGAACCAATGCAGTCACCGTCCGTTTGTCATAATTACTCTAAACTCATTTAAAATCTTCAGAAGGGCCGTGTTGGTGCTGTGGTTCACCCTAAAACCAGACTGACATTTTTTGAAGACATTATGGGTGTTGATAAAATCATTAAGTTGAATTAAAACAAGCTTTTCTAAAATTTTGCTTAAAAATGGTAAGTTGGATACTGGTCGATAATTTTTAAAGTCATTAAAATCTAAATTGTTCTTCTTCAGCAGGGGTCTCACCACCGCCCATTTAAAAGCGGCAAGAAAGACCCCCATCTGAAGGGAGCAATTCATCATAGTTAAAACCTCATCTCTAAAAGAGTCATAAATTTTTTTTAAAAACCTAGTGGGAATAGGGTCCAGGACACATGTGGTGGGTCTCACTGAGGAGAAAACCTTATCAAGACTCAGCTTCAACCAGAACAAAACTGTCCATAGCCTCCCACCCCCAAGCCGGCCGAGCCCGGAACCCAGCGGCCCTGGACCCAGGGGCGACCAGCCCCACCAGGGACCTAACAGAGCCCAGGGACTCAGATCCCACCAGGCAGCCACCGGGATCAATCAGACAGACTCCAAAAAACTTAAACCCCCTGACCTGGGAGCCGCAAACACAGGCAGACCAAGGCACCACACTCCACACCAAATGTGGCAGCGGGAGGGCAGGCAAAGATGTGTAGTAACTCAAGAAGTCCGAGGAGAGGGGAGGATTCCAAGACCCCACCTGACATATACAGCTATACACAGACACAGTCACACACTCCCTCCCTCATGCTCAAACACACATATACAACCTAAGACTTACAAAAACGAATGCTAGACACCCACTCACTCTCCCCATATACACCCTATTCACTCTGGTTCCGGTACTGCTGCACAGAGGGTACAACCATCACCAGTTCCCAGAGTTCACCCCTTTCTGCTGGGGTGATGATGAGCAGGCAGTGGGGTGGGCAATATAAACGATATAAGGTAGAAACGATATAAAATTGGGTAATGATACGTTGTTGGCTCAACCGCAATATCGCAATAACACATGATGTCACTAAGATGTGCACCCGCGCCGACATTGGAACAACAGAACAGCAGTGACTGCAAGCATGTAGCGGGAGGAGGAGGAACATTCTACACTTTTTGGACGTCTTTATTCTGCTGTAATATGTTTTCCGTATGAGGATTTTTTAAAGCATGTCATTTTGACATATATAAACCAAGGAAAAAATGTATTGCGGTGTATACCGTAATCGCACATGCTTCAGATTATATTGCAATATAGATTTGAGGCCATATTGCCCAGCCCTAGCAGGTTCCCCCGCCCAACCCCGAGCAAAGCATCCCACCACCCCAGACCCCAACATGATGGCCAGCTCCCCCTCTTAGCCTCCAGCCTCGGGAGGTCAAGAGACAACAGAGGTGTGCTAAGACCCCTAGTCTCCCTCCGCCTGCTCCAATATAGTGTTTGTGTGTGTGGATGAGGTGTATTCCATGGCTGTGGTGAGCGGGCAGTGCAGGCATTGTCTTGCCTACGCCAGCTAATGCCACCACTCAACCCTACTTACACCCACAGCCCTCGGTGTCTAAGTGCAGTTTAAAATTGGAAGTGGGCACCGGCACTCAGGATGAGGCTGAAAGATCCCCTTGCCAACTGCCGTTGAATGTGCTCACTCCCAAGGCCCTAAGTGTGTGTTTGCGTGGAATGTCGTTGGTGGAAGTGTTTAAGGTACAAATAAAATTGGGGGCAGGTTGTCACAGGAATGTGGAAATGGGATCCAGACCCGCACCCCTGACTTGTCCACCCCCCAAGGTTCTATGTGCATGATTGTGTGATGATGTGAAGGAGCAGGAGGAGAAAAATGTATGGGGATGGGGAGGAATGGCTGGTTGGACTTAAGCCCTCCAGGGAGCCAGCTCCCCCACTGGCCCCAATAGGCACCTCTGTTCCCAAAATGTCCCCCAGGGCATGGGGATCCCAGCCCATCTCGCAAGGGCCCAAAGCAGCAGCATCGCAGAACCCCACGGAGTCCGAGGGCACCAACCCAGCCCCACCCCAGCAGAATATCTACTCCCATCTCTGCATTTGCACAACTTCCAGAATATCTAAGACATGAGACATCCAGGTAAGGCTGGGTCCTCCCCCTCCCCCATGATGGGACAGAGTTGTTATTTGGATTTAATTTCTGGTTTAAGAGGAGTTCATAGTACCAACAATCTATAACAGATGTTTTCTTTTTTCTTAAATATCATGCAAATACTTCTTTTTGGCAAAGTTAAATTGTAATTTCCTCATAAAAAAAGTCCCAAAGTGTTTTTTTGATTGCATGCATTTTAAAGTCTGAGCTGCAAACCTGCTGCTGGTCTGCCCAACGGGCTAGCCTGGATGGGGCATGGTTGTGTCATCATGTGCCACTCCTACCCATCCAGGGAGTCTCGAGTCCGGGTCCCTCCTGTAGTCTCCAGGTCTGCAGCCGTTGGGGTTGTGGGGTTTGATCAATTTCAAGCTTCTTATATCCATGTCGAAAGAATGGGCCATAAAAATAACTTTTATTTCATAAAAAATATGTTTTCATATTTTGTGCCATTGCTCTGGAAGGTGTAAAAAAGCATGATGCAGACTCTTTACTGTAAAATAACAACAGGCCCAGGCTTAGCAGTTGGTTTGTGGAACTTCTGAAGCCCATCACTGAAAGAGAGATAGCAAACATTTAAATAACCTTTGAATTTATGGATAATGCTTTTTTTACAGCAACACTAAAGTGGAATTGCAACTGTCCCAACAACCCCCGCCACAGTCTGCTGTAGCTGGGCTAACAACACCAAGTCAACAAACTAAATAAACCACCAAGTAGGAAAACACACTGTTGGACAAAAATGTTATTATTTACAAGTCCAGTAGCAACAAAGCCAAGTCATCATCAGTCTGTGATTTCACAGCCTCCTTCAGCTCCCTCAGAGGAGTGTAGGTCACGCCAAAGTTCACTCTGGTTCTAGCACTTTACTTTGCCTCCAAAGGCCTTATTCTCTCACTTTTACTTCCAGGCTTAATCATGATGCTAACAAATAAACTAAATTCCTATTCTTCTTCCTGTGCTAGCCTTCATATCAGCTTTCTGCACAGTCAACAGCGGTTGCTGTAAAGCAGGTAGAGACCTCCCACTAGTGTTCTACCTGAACCACTAAACTGTTGAGTGTGGTTTCTGGTGAGCAGAGTGCTGTCCAGTGTGAAGCAGGAAAAAACACATCTGAGAATATTCTCCAAAGCAGATAACATAACCCACCGCATAGGAGAGCAGCTTAGGACAGGGGTGTCAAACTCATTTTAGCTCAGGGGCCACATTGAGGGAAATCTAGTCCCAAGTGGGCCGGACCGGTAAATTAAAAACAACTTCAGATTGTTTTCTTTGTTTTAATACAATCAATATAAAACAAGGCTGGAGCCTGAGGACAGTGTAGTACAAGTACAACACATGAAGTGTACTTGAAAATGTGAAAAAAAAATCTATAAATAAAAATAACATTCCTTAGTGATTCAAAGAGCTTACAGATCACATGGCTAGATCAGTTTCATGCGGCACTTAAAGTATATTTGACTCATTTTACTTTACATCTTTTAGCTTTCACCAGAGCATCAACATCAGAAGTCACATCCTGAGTGGCGGCCAACTTCAGGATGTGATTCAAGTTCTTGTGTGAGTCTTGAGCGCAGCTTTGTTTTATTTATACTCATTACAGAGAAAACTTGCTCACAAAGATACGTTTATTTTCACTCTACATTGTAATGTATGAAAATAAAGTTTACACAACCGTCTCGCGGGCCGGATTTAACCCGCTTGCGGGCTGGATGCGGCCCGCGGGCCGCATGTTTGACACCCCTGGCTTAGGGTGTGAATCAACCGGTGTCAAAGTTGCCTGTGATACATTTAGGGGCGACGGTGGCACAGGAGTTAAGTGCTCGCCCCGTAATCGGAAGGTTGCAGGTTCGAGCCCCGCTCAGTCTGTTGCTGTGTCCTTGGGAAAGACACTTAACCCACGTTGCCTGCTGGTGGTGGTCGGAGGGACCGGTGGCGCCTGTGCTCGGCAGCCTCGCCTCTGTCAGTGCGCCCCAGGGCAGCTGTGGCTACATCGTAGCTCATCCCCACCAGCGTGTGAATGTGTGTGTGAATGGGTGAATGACTGATTGTGGTGTAAAGCGCCTTGGGGGGTTCCAGGACTCTAGAAGGCGCTATATCAAATACAGGCCATTTACCATTTACCATTTAGTCTATTAATACTGTATTCTCCAAAATAAATGAAAAAAAAATGATTTAATAAATAAAAACGAATCCTTCTGCAGGTTTGGTTGGATTCATGTAGCTAAAAACAAACCAAATGAACATCTAGATGAACGTGGTTGTGCTGAGAGTGGGAGATACTTACTGTGGGTGCATCTCATCCATAATAGATCATGCTGACCCAGCTCTGTGTTGGAGTCATGTGTGAAGCCTCTTCTTGCTTTGATCCGCCGCAGCTGACGGGACTTGCAGGGTGGCTCCACACAGATGTGTGTGTTGAGGCAGCGGCAGGTTGTCGTCCAGGTGTGTGTGTTTAGTTTTGGTTTGTTTTGAAGATGTCATCAATATAAATGAAAGCATTTGCTCTGTTTGGGGTCACTAGAACAACGCAGCTCCACATTTGACTGTGCAGTACCACAAAGTTCCCATTCCATCAACACTCCACCACCATGCCATGCTGCTGTGCATTACAGCCAGTCCAATACTGGTTTGGCAGATATTTATGATGCAACAGGTGAAGGGTCATGCCCCAGGACACACCTTTTGAGATGATTGCGGTAGCCTGGGTTCGAGCCTGCAACCCACCGGTTACAGGAATCCTAACCCCTGGGCCACCAACGCCCCATTGAATAGATAGAAAAATAAATGACTCGATCAATAAATCCAAAATCATTTAGCAACATTCCTTAGATGAACTTTTAGACTTGTTAGTGGGATTTAGTTGTTTGTGTTTTGGTTGCATGGGCCTGCTGTAACAGGGAGGATGGAGAGATAAATGCTTTAAGGCATGATGACGCTTCAGGTCAAAACATAAAACCTGAAGTCAGAATGGTCAAGGTCAGTGAAGATTATTAGAAGTAGAAAGTTATTATTTTTTAAAGTGGATACGTTGGAGAGAGGGACTAAAAACAAAAGAGGGTTGATGGAGAATTTAATGGAAGAGAGACTCATTCACTGTCTGCTGGCTGCAGGCCAGAGAAGGAAACCAAGAGAGTTGTCTGTTTGAAGGTTTCAAGAGGAGAAGAAAGCATGGGAGGAAGTGATAGAGATCACATGAGGTTGGAGAGAGAGAGAGAAGGAAGAGAGAGGCGCAGAGAGAAAAAGAAAGGAGGATGAATAATAAAGACACGAAACGAGAGACAGTCTCAAGTAATTTGGTGCTTCCAAGGTGGCAGCAGCTATTATACCATTAACACCTCACACTGTGTGTGTGTGTGTGTGTGTGTGTGTGTGTGTGTGTGTGTGTGTGCACACGCACCCCTGCCAACTCTTTAACGGGAGACGGCTGCTAATTCCAGAGCTAATCCTGAACTGTTCCACATGGCTGACCCGGGAGGAGGGGAGGGAGTGGAGGGGAGGGGTGGGAGGATGTATGAATATAGTAAATGAGAGAGGGAAAGGACGTGGGTGACGAGAGCAAGCAGAAGAAGTACCAAAAGAGAAAAAGACCACAGAGAGGAGGAAGAAGGTAGACACATGAAAGCAGGAGCTGGGGAAGATTAGATAAGGATTTAAAAACAGAAATGAGATGAAACGGAAACAAAGACAAGGACTAGAGGAGTCCATCGTTGTACTGATGCTTAAATACACATATAGCAGTAAAATACTCTGTACTACACCCTACACGTAGAGCAGTTATATTTGGAGTTATTTAGCTGCAAAGTGAACTGGGTGATTCTGGTTGTTTAGTCTGGTGTTCGGTTGGTGGTGCCCTCACTCGTCCCGGCTCTTCACACACTCTACGCCTGCTCCACATCAACTCACTCTTATTTATTCACCATGCTTTCCAGAAACCGGGAAGACAAGACCCAAAACTCCGAGATGAGACCAAGATATGTGTATGTCAAACGAAAATCATAACAAAACTAAAAACTTTAATCATTTTTTAAATTTGAGCTTGATTTTTAAAAACATGTTAAAACAAAATAACAAAAACAACTCCTGTTGTTTTTAAAGCAGCACAATGAATGAAACTCATTTCAAATCACAGCTAATTTGTCGTCTTTCACTTCTTGAAAAAGCTGATAGTCACAATAAATCTTTCATTTCAGAGAGAAAGAATGGAAAAAGCAGCTGGGGAAGTGAAATTGTCACTAGCTGTTTTTGGAAGAGTCCTTTTTCCCTCTCACCAGCTAAGCATGGACCAAAACGCCACCAGCACCAGTCTCAGCTGGAAACAGCCTGCTGTGTCTGACACTGGGACAAGACTGGTGGAAATGCCCTCCAGGCCCAGATGAGACGAGAACCTTAAGTGAGGATCTCTCACCAGGACCGATCTTCAGCACTGCAACACTAGAATACACTTTTCCAATTCAAACAGCTGTTTCAGTTCCAGTTGTTTGTGCAATATTAGAAACATCTGAGAGAAAACAATGTACCAGCAGCTGGATCAGGTCTGTGGAAATGAAGTAGAGCCAGAGAGCAGAACTTTAGATTCACAGGCGGGTCCCTCAGCCATGGTCATGAGCTTTGGACTTTATTTACTTATATTTTCTAATGGAAATCACTTCAGATGAACCATCTGGGTTTTGAGCGGGTCCATTGGTAATGAGAATAATAAAAAACAAGATGACACAAAAAACATTTTCCTAATTAAACGTTATAACAACGGGAACAAGTAAAACCACAAAAAGACTAAAAGAACAAGATGGTGAGAAACGAGCCGCCTACTACATCTCACATACGAGCCTGAGTAAGAGAAACCATCTAAAGTGCTTCAGTATTTGGTTAGGGTCAGGGTTAGGCAGGGGCTGGCTGGCTGTGGGTTCTGGAGAACCACAGAAGGGCTGGTCTGCTAACAGCACAACCCCCCACCCCCTCGACCAGAGAAAGTCCAGGGCTGAATTATTGTCCCACATCATCAATGAACAGAGGTTACATCACCATAATATATCGTACTTTTACTTGCCGGTGCCAAACATCCAGCATTTATGTGCCACACTGAGCCATTTCACTTCCATACTTATCCATTTGCTCAGTTGGATGGTGAAGGTTCTCAGTCCTCCAGGTAATCCAAACGGTTCAGGTGGAGGCAACTGGACCTCTTTGGCACTTTTCATCCGACGAGTCACAATTGTTAGAATGGACAACGCTCCTTGGATGAGAAGCGAAGCACCAGACTTCACATGGTTAGCTCAGATATGGAACATGAAACGTTTTCTAACTGATAGTTAGGACTGAAACTAAAACGTGTGGATAAACTAAATGTAAAACTGGTGACCGGCATGTATTTGTGCAGCGCCTTCTACCCCCAAGGCCCCCAATGTTAAACACCTACCACTACGAAAGTCTAGATATTTCTATACTATTAATATTTTCACAAACACAGAGGAAGCGTTATTTTGAAAAGGGTTCATTTTAATGTCTTTTATAGATATTTTACTTATTGGTTGCATTGCACGTTCTGTTTAAGATGCTCCTATAATTTGTTGCATTTAGCATATTTTGATGTTTATATGCTAAACTAATTTCCAAAAAATTCACATTATTACCCCTTTTTTTCATTTTCCCATTAGCCAGAGCTCAGTGGGAGCTCTGGCTTAGTGTGTTACCTGTATGTTGTCCATTGGTTATCATGTGCAATGAAGTTTTCGTCTACAGAACCAAAAACACATGACATCATGTCTGGATGCTACAAAAACAAAGTAAGTTTTTGCAGTGAATCACACAATAAAACACATTTTCACACATATTTCAATAAAAAAGGCTTTCTCTGTATGTTCAGAGAATTGCATCTAAGTGATGATTTATCTCACCCCCCCCCCCCCCCCCCCACCCCACCCCCACAATGAATGAATGACTAAAATACATAAATAGGCTTTAAGGATTGTTTTGATTGCAGCTTACCAATGAAGTGAACCGGCTGCACAGGTGGGAATAAAATGTAAGATGTCACCTTTGGACGTCATTTAAAACAAACTAATTATGCTTTTCAAATAGGTTCAATAAAATGGGTAGAAATATGTTTTATTAGTTCATCTTTTCTACAGCATAAATGAAAAATAGAATAGAAGAGCATATTTACACCTTTCTGAGCATTTTAATAGTTGTTTTATTATTTTATTTTTTTTACAGAGATGCTATTCAATTCAAGTTTTTTCAATTCAAGTGTATTTATAAAGCGCCAAATCACGACAAGAGTCGTCTCAAGGCACTTCACATAATAAACATTCCAATTCACAGTTCATTAAGCCAATCAGAAATAATGTTTCCTATATAAGGAACCCAGCAAATTGCATCAAGTCACTGACTAGTGTCAGTGACTATACAGCAATCCTCATACTAAGCAAGCATGCAGCGACAGTGGAGAGGAAAACTCCCTTTTAACAGGAAGAAACCTCCAGAGAATCCTGGCTCAGTATAAGCAGCCATCCTCCACGACTCACTGGGGATGGAGAAGACAGAGCAGACACACACACACACACACACACACACACACACACACACACACACACACACACACACACACACACACACACACACACACACACACACACACACACACACACACACACACACACACACACACACACACACACACACACACACACACACCAAGTAATGTGTCTATAGTTATATTGTGATTTCTTAGTAAATATTCTATTTGGTGAGAGTTAAACTTTATTGTATTTATCCTAGTGGATCTATAATTAAACGGGTAAACTAGTAGTAGCACATCCAACGTCAAGGAAACAAAAAAGTTATTATCAGGAGAGAGAGTTCGTTGACTTTATTCTGAACTCTGCCTTGCATCAATTTAAACCTGGAAATTAATATCATCCTCTAGATTTGTAGCTATGGCTCAGCTGGATATGTTTTAGTTTGATTGTTTTTGAAATGGGAAGAACGTTTTTCAGGATCGTTCTCAGTGGATCTTTGCAGAACCAGACACAAACTGAAACATATGATGACCTTTAAACTCTTACTGTTCATCAAACCGTTTCCAGACACAAACTCTGAAACAAGATCCACGTCTAAATCAAAAAGTTTAACGTTCGGTTAATCAGAGCTCAGTTTTTAAACTCAAGTGAAATTGACTGACCTCTGCTGGGGAGGAGGAGTGAGAGGCAACACCATTGATGTGGAAACAATAATTATTATTTTAATATCAAATCAGCCCCTTTCATTTGTTTCTAAATTGACTTTGTTTTCCATCTTTTAAGACCTGCACATCATTTCCTTTTCCCCTTGTGTCCATCATCTGTTTGCGATCGGGCACTGAGGAGGGCTCGTGGTAGAACGACAGCTGTTGGCTTTGTGAAACTGACACTGAGAAGGAGGAGGTAGCGTAGGACTTGGCAACAATAGAGTCCTTACGAGGGAGGGCTTTCATGATCGGTTAGTTTAGTTTCTGCACTGGAAATGTTTCATTGACGGATAGAAAACTGTTGTTTGTGTTGTGTTTTTCCTCTGTGGCTCTGCTGCCACCTCCCAAACAGCTGCAGACACAAACACAGCTGAGGCCTAAAGTCAGGAGAATCATTCAACTGTGTCACTAATTGTGTCTTTCTCTAAAATCCTCAATTGTCCACCACCGACTTCAACAAGACACTGACTACCACCTATGGCATCAAAACGACTCGGTCGGGCCTGGTGAGGACAGGAATCTCCTGGTGGTGTTGTGGGGTGTCTGGTGCACCAGTTTTGCTGCGTTTGCACCTTTAGTCATGAATGGTGTCCATGTGACTATCTGATTGATATGTTGTCATTATGTTTTGTGCTTCGTCTTCCTGCCTGGGGACTACAGATGAAAATGAGCAAATATCCTTTAATCTGGACAATTTATGTGCATCAATGTGCACCGTCTCAAAAAATAAAATAAAATTAAATTAAACAAAATCAATTATTTTAAAATAAAATAAAATAAATTTAACAAAGCCTCTATTAGCTCATGTGATGCCCAACAATTCATCCAGTCTCAATCTGGCTGAGTAGAAACAGAAAATGCAACAATCTTAAATGATTCTTTTCTGTATTTTTGTGCGTTTTGCTCTCCTCCATGTTTCCTTTAATATTTATTATTATACAGTTTATTTTTCTATTAACAGTAACTGCTTTTACTTCCTCCTCATCTTTTATTCTTCATCATATAATATTCCATCTCACCAGAGCAACCAGAGTCTAAACCATAGTGCTCATGTGTGTGTGTGTGTGTCTGTGTGTGTGTGTGTGCGTGCGTGCGTGCGTGTGTGTGTGTGTGTGTGTGTGTGTGTGTGTGTGTGTGTGTGTGTGTGTGTGTGCGTGTGTGTGTGTGCGTGCGTGTGTGTGTGTGTGTGTGTGTGTGTGTGTGTGTGTGTGTGTGTGTGTGTGTGTGCGTGTGTGTGCGTGTGTGTGTGTGTGTTTATGTGTGAAGAGAATGATTTATATCGGTTGTTTGGAGCCTCAGACTCCACAGGCGGCATCGTTGTGTGTGTCTTTTCATGAGTGTGATGGCTATCAGCAGTCAGGACCTCAAACCTCTCTAGATTTCCCCGTTGGCCACCTAGCAACATTCTTGCAGGTTTTATCTCCTACCCTCATCTGTGTCTGCCTCTCTCACCTTTCTTATTCCTCACCTGAGTTTCTTGTTTCATTCTCAGCATTTGAGTTTTCCTTCATGTTTTAGCCACACACTGACTAGTCCCTCGCCACTGTAGATGCAGTGTAGAGCAGATATGATGAAAAACAACCTGCAATCACATACGCTCAGCTCAGTTTTTGTATTTTCATGCCGTGACAAGATGTGTGATGCAGCTCAGACGTGTTAGTGGGAACCGTGCGCTGGGCTTTAACGCAGCTCCTCAGAACCATGCAGGTGGTGGCGTGAAGGGTTTGTCCTTTATATAGACATCCTAGGGCCTTGGCACACACGACCTGGCTACCCCGTCCCTCTGACGTGTTTATAAGACCCAAATGCTGACGTGTGTGGATGCAGATCATGGTGGTGTTTCCATTACCCACTCAGCTGCTGCATGATAAATGTGTCTGTCAGGTCAAGGTCACATGCACGTCCTTGTTTAGACACATGCACCTACATTCCCACAATCCTTACAGGCAGGAGTGAAGACATATCTCTCACACGCCAACATAAACGGCTGTGGAATGGGTAGTTCCCGTCAGCGTGTGCACAGCTCCTACACATCTGCTAGTATCGGTGGCGTTTTTCTAAAGAAAAGGTTTCCTCATTGAATTTCTGAAGCTGGACAAATGGCGTCAAGTAAGGACCACCTGATTAAAATACCCTGACTCAGCGTTTTGCTGAGAATAGGTCTTGCAAGCAGGTTAGAGAAAACAATGCTTATGAGGTCATTATGAAGACAAATCATCAGCCTTGAAATCTGAAGCAGTAGAGCTGACAGATGGTTGATGGAGACCAGAGCAGTGAGAACTGACCTGCTAAGGACAGCCAGCGTGGATCATCTTCTGCACAGCAGCTGCAGAGTGACAGAATTACAATGCATGTAAAGAGCAGGGACTATAGCAGCTGATTTCCTCATAGGATCCAGTCAAACAGGTCACTGGATGAGTGGTGAAGGTAAAATTGGGAAGTAAGTGATTTTGACAGAGTCTGGAAGTGGAAGTGACAACAAACCTACAGCAGCAGGAGTAGCTGATGTCCACCACAGAGGAACGTAGATGGGAAGTGAAGGAACAGACGCTCCCGGGTGACCTCAGCACAAGCCTGGTTAATAGATGGTGTAATGGAAGGTATTTTTATACGTTACATTAGAAAGAGCACTCGGCCAGTGTGACTTCACCTGAAGGTCCGTGAGCTTGGAAACCGCTGCTGAAGACCTTCAGTAGTAGACTGGTGAACCACAAATCAAATAAATATCATTACTTTCCTATTTAAAAGGATTGGAATCGGGTGGAAATGCTGGAATTTGAACTTCTGTTGTAGATTTCGTCTCAGTTGTTTTGAGTACATCATTCAATCAGATGCACAATATGTACTTAACATCTTACCATTGTGCTTTTCTTAGAGATGATGTAACAACATTTGGACGAGTGGAAGAGGTATGGACAGGGGCGTAGCACCAAATTCTGGGCCCTAGGTACAAGTCTTCTAGGTGGGCCCCCATGCTCAATTATTTAATATCTCTCTTACACATTTTTTGTCATGCTATAAGACAAGATAATAAATATGATCTTAGTTTAACCTCTATATTGAGCAAATACAAATGCCAGCAGAATAAAAGTGAAATGCCCAGACTTCACATATAATTATTTTTATTTGCCAACAATGTGTTCAAACAAAAATCCTGGAATTTATTTTCCAGTAAATGCCCACTGAAGGGTCTTCATGTTAGCAAAATCACTTATGAGATCTTTAAAGTCCAATCCTTTGGCTAATTGGCTTTCAATAGAAAGAAGAGCTAGGCTGTTCAGTCTATCTTGGGACATTGTTGATCTCAAATAATTATTCACCAGTTTCAGTTTGCTAAAAGCCCGTTCACCCCCAGCAACAGTCACAGGTAGTGTGCAAAATATCCTCAGTCCAATACAAACTTCTCCAAAAATGCTCTGTAATTGCATCCTGTAGATGGCATTAAGCAGCTCAAGAGGAGACCGAATGTGTGGAAATGTGGCACCATATATTGTTCTCAGGTGTAGCTTCTCATTCTCAAATTCAGCTGTGAGATCCTTGTAATATTTTCTCATCAGTGCCTGGCATGATATCTTCATCTGCTCTTCAGTCATGTCTGTCATGGTTCATGATGCTAAGCTTTGCTGATATATATTGATATATTAAATACATATGACATGAAATAAACCAGGTTCTCTCTGTGAATGTAATGTACTCTAAATGTTATAATCCCTGCATTATCAGCCAAATTATAAAATTGTCTGTTTTCAAGATCAAATATAAAGACATTTAAAATAGGCTTAAAATATCTAACCAAGCCAATAACAATCCTCTAACACCAGTGTCATCATGCTATACGAAAAACAGTGGCAGCTTCACGTTCCTGAGATTACCACGAATCCATCGATACCAAGTTTGTCCTGGTCCATGACTGGGAAGGAGCTGAAATATCCACACAGAGTGAACCTGTTTTTACTGCGAGGTCCGCAAATTAATTGGCGGCGGCCGCCCGCGATAATAATTCTGATTAATATATATATTTATATTAATTAGTGTTTTCACTGATAACACTAATTAATTTATATTTGATCTTGATGGTGAAACTAAAGGCGTTTAACACTGAACACCTAACATGAATGCAGCTTCTGAGAGCTAGCTAATATCAGCTAAAACTGTGTTCTGCAGCTGCTGCTCACCATCCTTCTACTTGCTTCTGTTCAATTAACTTTTCCTCCTTCTTTTCTTTTCTTTTCTTTTCTTTTCTTTTCTTTTCTTTTCTGGAAGCCAGATTTCCCTTTCTTGGGAAAAGACATGACTGACTCTCCTGCCTCTAGCTGTGGCTGTCGGCATCTGCGATGTCTCATTAGCACATGCAGCCGTGCAGCCCCTGGCCGCTGGTGTGGACTAAACCACTTTGCACATTTTTAAGGGGTGATAGATGCCTCAGAGATTATTCAGTTATTATTTTTAAGGCGAAATTCTGTTTCTTAACCTCTTTATCCAGGTAAAGGGAAGTTTATTAAGACATTAAGTAAGTTGGGGGGAAAAAACAACAACAATAAAACATTTTTATTCAAAGCTGTCTCAGGGCCCCTCCCTGCAGTGGGCCCTGGGTAAATGGTACCCTTTCCCCCCCCAGTCCGACGCCCCTGGGTATGGATGTAACAGAAAACCACACACTAATAATGACTGCGTATTTTCTTGAAGGTAACTGGTTGATTCAGGAACTGATGATGCCAGATGTGTCTTTTAGGAGAACATCAACCACGACATTTAAAGAGGAAACTGTGTCTCCTTTAAAATGGTAAATGGCCTGTATTTGATATAGCACCTTCTAGAGCCCTGGAACCCCCCAAGGCGCTTTACAACACAATCAGTCATTCACCCATTCACACACACATTCACACACTGGTGGGGATGAGCTACGATGTAGCCACAGCTGCCCTGAGGTGCACTGACAGAGGCAAGGCTGCCGAGCACTGGTGCCACCGGTCCCTCCCACCACCACCAGCAGGCAACGTGGGTTAAGTGTCTTGCCCAAGGACACAACGACAGTGACAGACTGAGCGGGGCTCGAACCTGCAACCTTCCAATTACGGGGCGAGCTCCTAACTCCTGTGCCACCGTTGCCCAGCACGTTTGTTTTCAGAAAAAATAATTCAAGCTTTGCAAATTATGGAGCGATCACTGGACTTTAACTGTTAAAGTGTTTGAGTGAATTGAAAAGGTAGCGAATGTTCTCTCTCTCCATTTCAGTTTGTTTATACGGATAAACAAACGAGAAGAAGCATGGAAACGATATTCTTGGCCAGATGATAGTCATTTTTCATCTTAAGCCCTAAACAACTCCTCCCCCTCTAATATGTTTGTCTGCAGTGTTTCCATCTCTCTCCCCTCTCCCGCCTCATTCATTCATTCTCTGGCTGTTTTTTTTTCACCAACAAAAAAATTAATCACCTGTCTTCCTGTGTGTGTGTGTGTGTGTGTGTGTGTGTGTGTGTGTGTGTGTGTGTGTGTGTGTGTGTGTGTGTGTGTGTGTGTGTGTGTGTGTGTGGCCTACAGGAAGCCCACAGCAGTTTTAGCAGCTGATTTATTGCCAAGTTAATTCATAATGGCATGCGATGATGATGAGAGGCTGCAGAAAAGAGTGTTTGTCACCGTTGTTCAAGGGTGAGAGAGAAAGAACAAACAAAGTTGCTCTTTGATGTAAAGTAATAGAGTGGAAAGTTACTGGGGCAGTGTAAAGAAACAAAGAAGTGATGGAAAAAGGATGTCAGGTTTGAGACGTAGCATTAGGTCCATCCATCCATCCATCCATCCATCCATCCATCCATCCTCTATACCTGCTTATCCACGCAGGGTCACGGGGGGCTGGTGCCTATCTCCAGCGGTCTCCAGGTGAGCATCCTGGACAGGTTAGCAGTCCATCACAGGGCAGCACAGAGACGCAGGACAAACAACCAAGCGTGCGCACATACACACACACACACACACACGCACACACACACACACACACACACACACACACACACACACACACACGCACACACACACACACGCACACACACACACACACACACACACACACACACACACACGCACACACACACACACACACACACACACACACACACACACACACACACACACACACACGCACGCACACACACACACACGCACACACGCACACACACACACACGCACACATGCACGCACACATGCACACACGCACACACACACACACGCGCACACACGCACACACGCACACACGCACACACACACACACACACACACACACACACACACACACGCCTAAAGACAATTTAGAGAAACCAATCAACCTGACGCTGGAAGCCGGAGCATTCAGAGGGAGCCCACGTAGGGAGAGCATGCAAACACCTTGCAAAAGACCCCAGGTTGGGATTTGAACCCAGGACCTTCTTGCTGCAAGGCAGCAGCGCTAACCACTGTGCAGCCCGCTCCGTTCATTTATTTTTCTAGCTTAACTCATTAACTGCCAGCTGTTTCTTGATCAGAAAGCCCCTGACTTCAAGCGATTTTGAGCAGTTTTACTGTTTTCTGAAGAGTCACAGAACATTGTACTCTCTGACCACGTAAACACCAAAACTACCCAAAGACAGAGTAGACTCACTTCTTGTATCTGTAAGTCCCAAAACGACGTCCTAAAATATGGATTGTCTGCTTCATGATCATGTGACATGTGACACGCACGGATGAAGATCAACGGTAGAGCTGTGATGTTTACGCTCAAGTTTAAAAAACGTCATTGACGACAGTCGCCAATGGCAGCATTACTCTAATGAAAGTTTCAGTAACGCGATTTTATTTTCATTTTAATTAGATCAGTTTGTTTCTAAATGATGAAAACACAGGTCTTGTTTAAATATTAGTTTTGTTTCAACGAAACCTGCTCTACAGTGATTATTGACTCGAAACTCATTTGTGCTTTTGCGTCAGCTCCACGACGGAGACACTTCCCACGTGGGGGTGGAGACGTTTTGCCTTCAGACTTCTCCATCACTTGCAGAGCGCTGCAAAGCAGTTCCCCACTAGGACACCAGAGGGCGCAGCGCTGTTCTGGGGCACTCTGTCCTGTACCCAGTCCGAGATAGTGCAGTCACTATTGTGTTTTTGTATTTCAGAGACTTTTCAACTTTTGTCCTCCATTCTCCTCCACCTTCTCATGTGCTCAGTACATCTAAACCCTGGTTTGCTGTCATTTCCATCCACGAATAAAACACTTGCTGCTTATCTTTTTACTCCTTCAGTCACGAGGGAATGAAACATTTGTACTTTCAGTGTTTTCCGCAAGAAATTCTTGAAGCTGCTCCGTGTCTGTCGCTAGATTTTTTGGTTCTCTTTATTTTTTTGAGGGGAAATACGCAGTGCTGTTGATGAATTTAGAGGATGCGGCGTCCCAGCCAATCACAAGCTTCCAGTCTCTGTCTAGTTGGACAGATGTTTAGAAGAGTGGGCTGGACTCCGCCCGTCCTTGTGAACCTCTGGGAGAGCCCTTGCAACGATGGATAAAGTTGGCACAAATCTCCGTACCGACGCAGACGGATAAATGCGGAGTGTGTCTCCGTACCGACGCAGACGGATAAATGCGGAGCATGTCTCCGTACTGACGCAGACGGATAAATGCGGAGCGTGTCTCCGTACTGACGCAGACGGATAAATGCGTCGTGTGTCTCTGTACCGATGCAGACGGATAAAGGTGTTGCGTGTCTCCGTACTGATGCAGACAATGCGGAGCGCATCTCCGTACCGATGCAGATGGATAAAGGCGTTGCGTGTCTCCGTACCGACGCAGACGGATAAATACGGAGTGTCTCCATACTGACGCAGACGGATAAATGCGGAGCATGTCTCCGTACTGACGCAGACGGATAAATGCGGAGCGTGTCTCCGTACTGACGCAGACGGATAAATGCGGAGCGTGTCTCCGTACTGACGCAGACGGATAAATGCGTCGTGTGTCTCCGTACCGATGCAGACGGATAAATGCGGAGCGCGTCTCCGTACCGACGCAGACGGATAAATGCAGAGCGTGTCTCCGTACTGACGCAGACGGATAAATGCGTCGTGTGTCTCCGTACTGACGCAGACGGATAAATGCGGAGCGCATCTCCGTACCGATGCAGATGGATAAAGGCGTTGCGTGTTTCCGTACCGACACAGACGGATAAATGCGGAGCGCGTCTCCGTACTGACGCAGACGGATAAATGCGGAGCGCGTCTCCGTACTGACGCAGACGGATAAATGCGGAGCGCGTCTCCGTACCGATGCAGATGGATAAAGGCGTTGCATGTCTCCGTACTGACGCAGACAGAGAAGCATGAACTAAGCTTCACGGCTCACACCTACCAGCCTCAGAAGAGTCTGAATATGGATACATTTGACACAATATAATTCAGCTCAACTTAGAGCTTTTCTTAGCCAATCAGATCGATCATTTTTAAAATGTTATCTATATGTAAAACATTACATAAATAAGTGTTGGTCAGGACACTGACGATAGAGCTCTTAAACTGTATTTTCTGGTTAATCAAAGGTAAAATAAAAGTAGTCAACAAGATGAGGATGTGTTACAACTAGCCAAACATTTTGGTGTGAGGTCATAAGGTCATATTATGGTTTAATTATTGAATCACAACATTAGATGCTCTTTTGAGAAAAATAAATAACAGGAAGCATCAAAACAAAAGCTAAAACTTAAAACCCAATCATCCACTTATTTCTAGAATAAAACCACAAAAGCCAAAAACGATTTCCGAGAAATGGTTGAACGTGTTATTATACAGTAATAACACAGCCCACTGCTCTCCTGAGGCTGTAGTTTATATTGCCTGAAGGTTTTTGGCTCTATCTTCAGTAATGGTTATAAAATCAGACCAATAAATGCAGCAAACAGCAGCATATTTTTAAACTTTTTTGTGTGTGTTTTCCTGTCTGCTTGGTTTCGCTTGTCCTTTAAATGCTGCTGACAGTTTTTGCTGTCCGGTGGAGAGGGTCTGGGTTTTGCAGCCACGTGTTATGACCCCGGAGTTCGCTCTCCCATCACCTCCCTGCCCCCGCCTGACAACAGGCTGCCCTTGTGGCACGAGATGCTCCACAGCCCCAATTACACGTATTTGAATCCGGCTATGTTGGCTTCCGTCCTACAACATGGACCAGGAGGTTTTCTGCAGGCTCATTCAGGTGAAGAGCACTGGATGGTGCTTGGACTACAATTCTAGTTTTGGACTATGAAGAATAGGAATACTGGAGAGACAGATATTGTGGTATAAGTACGTGAGAGTTTTGGTTTTAAATCACACAAGTTGTTTGGTCCTGTAAAACGTAGACATACAGACTCTGCTTCCTTGTGGTTTGTTTGTGTAGATGCTCAGTCATCCAGGGCATGATCATCTTCAACGTTTAGCTGGAAACAACTAAAATGTTCTTCCTTTTCTTGAAGATGTTTCACTTCTCATCCAAGAAGTGTTTTCATTTCTGAGACTGGGAGTAGGAGGCTTATGAGGTGTGGTATGAAGCAAAGATGCTTACAGGGCAATGTGAGTAGCTGCTGGGGCCATTGCCATCACTAATGAGGTCACGAAGGTCAAATGAGTCACTGACACCTTCCTCTGTTCAGCTCCTTGTTTGAGTCGTTGGTGCTGATGATCCTAACAGTTCCCCAGCAATCCAATCCTACTCCCAACCAAGTTTCAGGACTGAAGAAGCTTCTTGTGTGAGAAACAAAATGTCTTTAAGGAAAACAAGAAAAGTCCAGATGGTTCTATCTAAACCTTCATGATTGTTTGTTGGTTCTTAACCAAACCAACGAGTGATAACGAACAGGGTTAGGTTTCTCAATGGCATCCCTCCACGGCTCGTAGCTCAGCAGAGTTTGGTTTGGAATCCAAAAGAGTCCCGCTGACCTGAGATCAGGTCCAACCTTGAGCAGCTGGCTTCATGGGAAGTGTGTTTGCAGATGGTTGTTCCAAGAGGCTGTCAACATCCAGCCCATTGATCTGAGCTGTGGTGTGTAAGATGCAATGAGACATGGTTAGGTCCTGGTGAGGGCATGTGCCCCAAACGGGGGGACTGGTTGGTTGGTTAGAGTGCGGTAGTTAGGGCTAGTAACCAGAGGAGGGCTATTTGACAAATACTACAAAAGCAGAAAAGAAACCAAACTATTTCTCGTCTCTCCGCGTCACCAAAGCACAAAGGACACATCTGACTGACAATGTAAACATATTAAAGTATGAAACTTTGCACAAGTTCTATTTTTGGTGTAAATAAGATAATTGGTTGATAATTAATTTCAGGCAGGCAGGCTGATCTGTGGGTCTGAGCAACCCCCCCCCCCCCCCCCCCCCCCACACACACACACACACACACACACAAAGACTCCACATATTCACGTATGCTTTGCCATGCTGCTCCTCTTTCTCACACCATCTACAGATGCTCAAATGTTTCTGGTCTCCTGCACAAACCCCAAAACCAGTTCCCTGTGAGTGTAGCAACGGGCATTAAACCTGATTCTATACATTTGCATGTTTGTTTCCCTTTTGTAAAGTCTTAGTGCATTTGTCCGTTGCAGGTTGTTGCAGGTAACAGTTTATGGTCTAGAGGTTATGATGCTTCTACGATGAATTATATTTGGCATGCCATCTTCATAATCAGATTTCTTACATCCTTTTGTCCTTTGCTGTACATCCAGGCTGCAGGCCCTTCGGAAAGAGAAGTCAAGGGATGCAGCAAGGTCACGGCGGGGGAAAGAAAACTTTGAATTTTATGAACTAGCCAAGATGCTGCCCCTGCCAGGCGCCATCACCAGCCAGCTAGACAAGGCCTCAATCATACGGCTCACCATCAGCTACCTGAAGATGAGGGACTTCGCCAACCAGGGAGACCCACCGTGGAACCTGCGTATTGAGGGACCTCCACCAAACACCTCTGTCAAAGGTAGGCCTGACATGGAAAGCATTGTTTGACACAGCTTCAGAACCAGCTTCAGTGCTAACTTTTACATTTCTGGATCATGTCTCAGAAAATAAAACACTTTGTATAATTCCATCAAAGTTGACATTTTTCCTCTTTTTCTTTCAAACCAGGCCCCCTAATGGAGGCCTACAAGAAAACATTATCTTCATGGTTTTTAAGGTTTTTGGGTAATGGACCAGGATCAGTAACATTGCTGCCAAATTTTCTTTTTTCATTACAAGAAAGGAGTTTAAATTACGGAATGACCTGCTGTCATCTAAATACTATCTGGAGTTTTCCCCTTTTTCAGTGATCATGCATGGTTTTTAGAAGTCCATGGATAAGCCTGGTTTATACTTCTCAGTGAGCTCTGCAGCAGAGAGACCACACAAAGAAACAAGGTTTTCACACGCCAACTTCACAGGCAAACTGTTGTAAAGCAATTCCCCGCCAGGACAACAGAGGGCGTAGCGCTGTTCTGTGGTATCCTGCCACCATAGCACTCGTGTCCCAGATAGTGTATTTACTAACATGTTTATGTATTTACTAATGCGTTTATGTATTTCAGAGACTTTATAACACGGACAAACTTGTCCTTCATCCTCCTCCACCTCTTCATGCGGTCGCCACCTCTAAACCCACGTTCCCCGTCGTTTCCGTCCACGTTAGCTTTATATTTTGTACAACACGGGTGAATAAATGTTAATATTTTTGGACTTCTTCCACGATGAGTCCTGCAATCTGTTCTGGGTCTGCTGCTAAATACCTGTTTACTTCTTAACGGAGCTACAGCGGTGCTGCTGATGAATTTACAGGAAGCGGCATCCTGACCAATCACAAGCTTGTGGATTCTGTCACTTTCGATGGATGCTTAAAACTTTGGTCATACCTCCGTCACCCTCTGTGAGCCTGTCGAAGAGCCCTTGCACCGACGGATAATGACGTTGCGAGTCTCAGCAACGACGCAGACGGAGACGTATAAATCAGGTTATAGTCTTATCCTGTATTGTTTGTGATATAATACAGGCTATACATCTTTCTTTTTTGCCAATCTCGTCCGCGTTCCACAGCGCCCCATGCAGTTTGAGTTGAGCACTGCTCAGCATTAATCAACAGAATTAGACATCGACTTACGTAAAGATGTGAATCAGAGAGCGTGCACGAGCATTTGAGGACATACCTAGACAGATGCAGGGTTGGTGACCTGTCTCGTGTTAAACCATAAATGATGAATGACTCACACACATTCACACACTGATGGTGATTAGCTAGCCACAGTGGCCCTGGGGCTCACTGACAGAGGACAAGTATAAAAGTATACACGTATATATACGTAGATGGGAAGTGTAGGAACATATACTTATATATAATTAATTTATTGATTTCTTTTCAGAATTTTGACATTTAGTGCAAGACCCAAGGACCTACGTGGACTGTCTGGACCCTTAAACTGTTAAAACACACTTTCTCCAACACCTTGTACACTCAGTGCTTTCCTGTGAATATTAAGCTTTGACGAACCTTTAGACAATACACAGCACTTGTGAATCTAAATATGACCCGCACTTGTATAGCGCCTCTCAGAGTAAGGACTCCAAAGCATTTTACACTACAGGCCACATTCACACACTGATGGTGATGAGCTACAATGTAGCCACAGCTACCCTGGGGCACACTGACAGAGGCGAGGCTGCCAAGAACGGGCGCCACCGGTCCCTCCGACCACCACCAGCAGGCAAGGTGGGTTAAGTGTCTTGGTTAAGTGTCCCCAAGGACACAACAGCAGAATTTTCGAGCCGGGATCGAACCTGCAACCTTCCGATTACTGGACAACCCGCTCAACCTGTTGAGCTACTGCTGCCCAGTAATGTTTGCCATTGAAATGCAGTCGTTGTGGAGATGAGAGCGGTTTGTTGTTGGGTGATTTTTGCATTGAGAGGAACCACCTAAGCATGAAAACAAAGACTCATTTCTCTTACAGTGTATATTTATTCTGTAGAAGAAGAGTAACGGCTGTGTTTGAGCGTAATTACTGTCAAAGATAGGTAAAGGTATTTTATACATGTGCACATGGAGGGTGTGCACACGGAGGTATGTGCACATGTACGCTCAGCCTCTAGCACCAGATGGCATCATTGTTGTTCGTGCTTTGAAGAGGCACATACATTTTAATGAGAAGATCCAAAGAGCACAAACTAAACGTGTGTGTGTGTGTGCGTGTGTGTGTGTGTGTGTGTGTGTGTGTGTGTGTGTGTGTGTGTGTGTGTGTGTGTGTGTGTGTGTGTGTGTGTGTGTTTTGAGTTGTTTTTGAGCCTACATCACCGAGGATGTTGTATATTTCCTGCTTTACTTTTACTGCCTTATCAGGACCTTTCACCTCAAGGCAGGCTCAGAGTGACCGACGATGGGGGGCTGGGGGTGGGTGGGTGGGGGGGGGGGGGGGGGGGGGGTCTCGATAAAAGTCTCGATCGTCCATCTGGATTTATGGGCAGAGGGATTGTAGATAAATCAGGATCAGCATTTGTAGTCATTGCAGGGCTAATTTCGCTGACCTCAGTCATGACCGGCCAAACAGGCGTTCCCCTTTGGTTCATGTGAGGTTGATGGAAAATTTAAGAACTTATTTTATTTTGAAATCTGGCTTAGTTTTCATAATCAACACTACAGTTGTTTCTTGCTTCCTCTGTCCTACTGGATGAAAGCAGGACAACCCCGCCACATTCTGCTGTAGCTTGTGCTAACAATGAGCTAATGCTAACACAAACCAACTGATACTACATAAGTCACAAAGTAAAAAGACAACATTTATTATTAAGTCCAGGAGCAACAAAGTCAGGCCACCATCAGTCCGTGGTTGCATAGCCTCCGTTAGCTCCTTCAAACAAGTGTAGACCTTGCTGTGCCAATGTTTCTCTTTGCTTTAATTGTCTCCAAATACATAACTCTCCTACTTTTACTTCCTGGGTCTGCCATGATGCTAACACAAAAAGCTAAATTCTTCTTCTTGTGCTTTTTATTGATGGCTGACTAAATGAAAAGTTAATTGCCTTATATTAGCTACTGCCACAGACAATAGCTATTGCCATGAAGCAGATTGAGGCCTCCAAGTGTTCCTAACCAAACGACAAAACTGTTATGTGCACTTTTTGGACAGCAGAGTGCTACAAAACACGACTGAAGAACCATGAAACCAGTTTGAAAGCAAAATCTTATTAGGTTTTGTGTTGCTTTAAGGTGGATACCTTGGTATTACATTAGCATAGCAGCATTAGCGGTCTCTGCTGGTGTGTTTCAATTCTTCTCACTGACAGAGTTAAGAGTTTCCATAACTCTTTACTGACTGATATGAACCTTCTGTTATTGGATGCCTACCTACATTTCCTCTGTGGGTCCAGATTTTAGTCTGGGACTAATCTACTACAGTCTGGTGGTGTCTGAGGAGAATTGTATTATTTGTAAGTCACAAGTTACTGAATATATTTGGATTTTAACACAAGTAAAAAATATGACCAGACGTACAGCCACAGTTTGGAGACATAAGTTTACTGAAAAATCAAAAGTGACCTTAGAAATGACCTGAAAGGTCCCAGTTCATGCATCACTCTGGATAATTAACATTAGAACTCCCAGAGAGCCCCCCCCACCCCCACCCCCCGATCTACAAGAGAGCTGCCATTTGGCACAGTCGTTTTGACCTAGCATTCTTAATCACTTGTGAACATTCACCTGTGTTCTGTGAATCACTTCAGGAGATGCTGGTGCTCCCCTCACCTCCCCCTCTTGCCTGTTTTTTTCTAGCATTCAGGTAAAGAGGCAGCTAGAGAAAAACCAGAGACACAAGACTAAACAAGCGTCTTCAGTCAGAGGCTACATGCAGGATATAATGACCGAGCATAGAGGCATCTGTAAAACATGATTTGTTGTTTATTACTATGTTTGCAGCCTTTATAGCTTATGTTGCATTCACAACTTGTGAGCTTATCTGAAGTCTTCACAAAGTCAGTCATACATTATTTTGGGTGGGCGAGTTCAGTTGACCAGATTCAACAGAAGCCCTTTTTACAAAAGGACCACGAAATGCTCAGGCAATCCAAGAGAGCAATACGGTTTTATTAGAACTATAAACCTTCAAACGCACAAGCCTTTTGTGGATGTTTTCGATTGCAACTCAAACAATTTGGGGGGAATAAAGCAGGTTAACTGCAATGCAGGCTTCGGTTGTCCAGGTTCCAGGTACAGTTGTGATGAAGCTGCTTTTCAGCTGTTGAAAACAAGCCAGACTCTTAAAGGCTTCAGGTGATCAGCTACATCAGAGAGGTGGCTGTCCGTCACAGATCCTGGGAATTGTCTGGCTACTTCTGCCTCTGCTCGTAAAGACAGAAGTTCACAGATCTCATCACTCCAATTAGCCATGTCCGCTGGATGTTTACCAACTTTCCCATGTTTACGTGGTTTATATACTCTTTCCGGTCAGGGGTCGCCGCACAATTGCTACGTCATTTGCCATCTTCCTCTGTTGTGCCAAAGTGCAACGGCTGTTTATAGGACAGACAATTACCGCAATATTACTACCAAGCGAGGCGCAACAAATGCAACAAAGTTCGCACAACGCCATGCCAGCATGGCGTGTTTATAAAACACACTGTTGAGGTAATGTTACGCTGATTTGCCGTGTCGGTGCAGGATCGGCTCGGGGTCCTTCGACTGCCGATGACATCAAAGTAGTTGATTGGCTGAACATGAAGCTTGCGGAAGTGATGTTATCACATTATGATTTGGATTGGTCAGAACAAATTTGCGGTCGTAGTCTTAGCGGTTGTAGTCCTGTAGTCCAAAAATCAACGCCTTTTGGAGAAAATATGTTTGAATTTCTAAAGGAAATGTAAAATATAAGCAGATGATAAACGGTGACCCTCAAAAGCTCTTGATGTTGATGAAATGGGGCAAAATAAAATATTAGAACTTTATTGAAAGACACCAAGCAATATTTAGAGTCAAAGAATGTATTTAGATAACAACTAAGGAAATATACAGACGAACTCCACATTAATACAAACAGACGTGGCTTCACATATAAGAACTGTTCTATTTTGTGTCAGTCTGATGTTGGTTTTATGCAGTTTCACACTCTTTACAAAACAAAGATAATATGGTGTTTTATTAACAAATTACAATTATAAAGAAAACATTTAGGTGTTAACAAACAAGAATTTATTAACAAAACTGCTGATGTATTTCCAAAACGTGTGTGTGAAAGCCGAGTAGATTTGCAGTAATGTGACGTCATCGGCGGGCGCTGGACCCCGAGCAGATCCTGCACCGACACCAGCTCAGTGTGTCTTGTGTAAAGGGCTTGTGAGTCATTTTCTACCAGGGCTAAAAGGGCTAAAGAGGCAAACAAAATAAGGCCAACCTAAATGACTGAGAATTTTTAACCAGTGGTGACTCAGAATCATCAAGGAATGTTCGCCGTGTGAAAATCGTAATGATGCAACAGAAACCTACGGGAACACACGCAGGATGATGAGCGGCTCTTCTCACCTTGTGAATGAATGTCAGACACACATCATCAGACTGTTCCTCCCACATCTGCACTTGTGAACACACACACACACACACACACACACACACACACACACACACACACACACACACACACACACACACACACACACACACACACACACACACACACACACACACTTGCTGCAAGGTTATGTGTCTCCTGGTTATCTTCTCCCTCTTATTGACTGACATTAATGAATGAACATCCTCCCAGAAGATTGTGTGTGTGTGTGTGTGTGTGTGTGTGTGTGTGTGTGTGTTTGGCCCACTGGGGATTTCATTACTTATTGTGAATTCCTTCTCTTCCCACTTTTCTTTCTTCGTTTATTCATCGTGTTTTTCTGTCTCAGTTCTTATTTTATAATATTTTCTCTTCTCATGTGACTCTTCTGTTTTGTAGAGCACTGATGACTCCTCTCTCACTCCACTGTAACGTGTAAGATAGCTGTCAAAATCGTGTGTTTAGGATTCTAAAATTTGTATTTGTATGTTTGTCTTCCAATAAGTGTTGAACATGAAATCCTGCTGCCATATTTGTGAGTCTGAAAATTGTGAAGATTAGGATTTTTTAAACGTGAGTATGAATCTAAAAGTTGTGAGTGAAAAATCTTGTGAATACAACTCAGATTTCTGTGACTTTGACATGTTTCTGCCTGTGGAAACAAATTCAGTTTTTGTTTCCACAGGCAGAAACATGTCAAAGTCACAGAAATCTGAGTTGTATTCACAAGATTTTTCACTCACAACTTTTAGATTCATACTCACGTTTAAAAAATCCTAATCTTCACAATTTTCAGACTCACAAATATGGCAGCAGGATTTCATGTTCAACACTTATTGGAAGACAAACATACAAATACAAATTTTAGAATCCTAAACACACGATTTTGACAGCTATCTAACACGATAGCCGTTAACATTACGTCTTTGTCTTTTTCTTATCAAATGTCTGCCTGAAGACAACAAGACAGTAAAGCCTGGGGCACACCGGAGGTGGACACGCTGTGTCGCGCAGTGCCCGAGCCGTCATTTTAAACAGAAGCCAAAATAGTTCATGAGGGTGGTCAAACAGGGAGCGCCGCGCCACGTCCCAGAAGCGCTGCGCCGAGGCGCTGATGTTGGCGTTCTATCTCAAGGCTGTTTACAACACAGTTGAATACTTCACACTAGACCTTATGATGCGGAACGGCTCTACGGCACAAACCCAGCTGCAGCTTTCACTCTAAAGTACTATTGATCTTAAAATATTTTAATAAATAGCGTACTTACCCATTTAATGAATTTGAGTCTCACAAAACACAACGGCAAGTCTGATCACGTGTAAACAATAGAGTCACTTCCTGGTTCCTGTTCTCAAGTCCCGCCTGATGTTGTGACTATCGCATGGCTTTCCAAGAAGCGCCCAGCACGCCACATCCTGTGTGAACACTTGAGTTCTCAAATCATGGGTGCACCGCGCCCGCCTCTGGTGCGTTCGCCTCCGGTGCGTTCGCCTCTGGTGCGCCCGCCTCTGGTGCGTTCGCCTCTGGTGCGCCCGCCTCTGGTGCGTTCGCCTCTGGTGCGTTCGCCTCTGGTGCGCCCGCCTCTGGTGCGTTCGCCTCTGGTGCGTTCGCCTCTGGTGCGCCCGCCTCTGGTGCGTTCGCCTCCGGTGCGTTCGCCTCTGGTGCGCCCGCCTCTGGTGCGTTCGCCTCCGGTGCGTTCGCCTCTGGTGCGCCCGCCTCTGGTGCGTTCGCCTCTGGTGCGCCCGCCTCTGGTGCGTTCGCCTCTGGTGCGTTCGCCTCTGGTGCGTTCGCCTCCGGTGCGTTCGCCTCTGGTGCGTTCGCCTCTGGTGCGTTCGCCTCTGGTGCGTTCGCCTCTGGTGCGTTCGCCTCTGGTGCGCCCGCCTCCGGTGCGTTCGCCTCTGGTGCGCCCGCCTCTGGTGCGTTCGCCTCTGGTGCGTTCGCCTCTGGTGCGCCCGCCTCTGGTGCGTTCGCCTCTGGTGCGCCCGCCTCTGGTGCGTTCGCCTCTGGTGCGCCCGCCTCTGGTGCGTTCGCCTCTGGTGCGTTCGCCTCTGGTGCGTTCGCCTCTGGTGCGTTCGCCTCTGGTGCGTTCGCCTCTGGTGCGTTCGCCTCTGGTGCGTTCGCCTCTGGTGCGCCCGCCTCTGGTGCGTTCGCCTCTGGTGCGTTCGCCTCTGGTGCGTTCGCCTCTGGTGCGCCCGCCTCTGGTGCGTTCGCCTCTGGTGCGCCTGCCTCTGGTGCGTTCGCCTCTGGTGCGCCTGCCTCTGGTGCGTTAGCCTCTGGTGCGCCTGCCTCTGGTGCGCCCGCCTCTGGTGCGCCTGCCTCTGGTGCGTTCGCCTCTGGTGCGCCTGCCTCTGGTGCGCCCGCCTCTGGTGCGCCCGCCTCCGGTGCGCCTGTCTCCGATGTGCCGCAGGCTTAAGATGAGGTAAACTTTGCAGCTCTGATTTGGTTTGCTTTATTTATCCTTTAAACTCTGGTTTTAAATAATGGTTGTGGTTACTTTTCAAGTAATATAAACATGCAAAAAAGACACGAGAAACAGAGTTGTAGTAATTTTAATCTATTCAAAGTCGGAACAGTGTACCTGATTTCTAATTTGAAGGAGTGTTACATTTAAAGTGGGTTTAATATCATCAATGTAAACGGCTGCTTGCCCAACAAGGAGTTATTTCAGTGATATATATATATATATATATATATATATATATATATATATATATATATATATATATATATATATATATATATATATATATATATCACTGAATTAAGGGGAAGGCATAGATTATTTTTTATCTAGATTAATTTTATCGTAATCTTGGAGATAATCTAGATTAATCTAGATTAAAATGGTTCGTTTGGATCCTGCCAAAGGCATTCATAATATGGGTGCTACCTAAATAATGACTAGCCAAACAAAATCAGTGTTGTGTTTTAAGGATTAACGGAAAGGAAGTAGCTCTAGTGTTTTAGGAATGTAACCTTCTCACACCGAACTCAGAATTATCCTTTTTTATAGCTTTTCTTTTTATCATCTCTTATCAGTTGTAATAAAGCTCTGCCAACAGCTTTCTTCCTTGCATTCTCCACCTTTCTCCGTCTCGTTCCCTTTTCCTTTTTCACATTGCTATGCTATGTTGGTTTTTCCCTATTTTTCTTCCTTAACATCTCACTCCTAATTTCACAGTTTTTATTTCAAATGTTCTCATCTCTTATGCACTTTCCACTCATCCCTCCTCCTTCCCCTCTCCACTTCTCTCTTTCTCCGTCTCCGTTGACCTTTGCAGTAATTGACCCATCAGTTGCTCCTCTACAGTTTAGTGTTGGAGGCTTTGACACCCTGTCAGAGGATCTCCACATCTGCTACAGGGGTCCACACAAACAACGGTGCCCTTTGAAGCATCGTGACACCCAGCCTGAGTGTGTGAGTGCTGGTGTACATGTGCATGTGCAGTATATTTGTGTGTTTATTGTATTGTCCACTCCCCATTAGAAATACTTGTCTGTCAGTCGTTTTGTTTCAGGAGACGTACGGCTAGCTCTGTGATTGCACATATGCATGCAGTATTAGTGGGTCCAACAGTGTGTGTGATTGGATTTCAGCATCTGCGTGTCTGTCTGGCAGTCTGTTGTGTGTGTGTGTGTGTGTGTGTGTGTGTGTGTGTGTGTGTGTGTGTGTGTGTGTGTGTGTGTCGGAGGACCCCCCCCCCTTCCAACACCTGCCTATTCATTATGCATGCAGAGGAGCAGACACTGAAATGCCACACTTCATGAGCTAGTCTAAAATCAAGATGTGTGCACATGTACCCGCACGCTCTCACACACACTTCCACATATATAAAAGCAAAGATTTTTGCCCATGATTGACTTTTTGCAAACCCGCATGGTTCACATAAGACACGTCCCTTCACAACACACACATCATGTCAATACACACTCGCACAAATAGACATAAACTGAATACTGCTATTTATAATGAACTTCTTAAAGTTCTCTACATTCTCTCTCTCTCTCTGTATATATATATATATATATATATATATATATATATATATATATATATATATGTATGTATATATATTTTTTTCTTTTTTTTTTTACAAACATATTCTCTATATTCTCTCTCTCTCTCTCTCTCTCTCTCTCTCTCTCTCTATATATATATATATATATATATATATATATTTTTTTTTTTACAAACATATGTAAAAATCCACACTCACAGGCCACTTAATTGGGTACACGTGTCCATCTGCTCGTTAACAAAAATTACAATCAACCGATCACATGGTGGCGCTTAGCTGCTCTCACGTTGCTGCAGGGTTTGGGGGGTACAAAGAGGGGGCCCGCGGGCCGCCTATTGAGGACCACTGGTCAAGACGATCTGCTGCAGTTCAAACCGAGCTTCAGGATGGGGAAGAAATGTGATTACAGTTACTTTGAATGTGGCGTGGTTGTTGGTGCCAGATGGGCTGGTCTGAGTGTTTCAGAAGCTGCTGAACTTCTGGGATTGTCACACACAACCATCCCTAGGGTCTACAGAGAATGGTTTGAAAAGGGAAAACATCCAAAGAGCGGCAGTTCTGTGGGCAAATTTGCCTTGTTGATGCCAGAGGTGTGAGGAGAATGACCAGACTGGTTCAAGCTGATAGGAAGGCAACAATAACTCAAATAACCACTCGTTACAACCAACGCATGCAGAAGAGCATCTCTGAACACACAACGTGTCGAACCTTGAGGCAGATGACCTACAGCAGCAGAAGCAGGTCCCACTCCTGTCAGCTAAAACAGGAAACAGGCTACAGTTCACACAGACTCACCACAATTGGACAATAGAAGATTGGAAAAATGTTGCCTGGTCTGAAGAGTCTCGATTTCTGCTGCGACATTCTGATGGTAGGGTCAGAATTTGGTGTCAGCATCATGAGAGCATGGATCCATCCTGCCTTGTACCAATGGTTCAGGCTGGTGGTGGGGGTGTAATGGTGTGGGGGACCCCTTAGTACTAATGATCATGGTTGCACCACAGCCCATCTGAGTAGTGATGCTGACCATGTCCATCCCTGTATGACCACAGTGTTCCCATCTTCTGATGGCTACTTCCAGCAGCATAATGCACCATGTCATAAAGCTGGAATCATCTCAGACTGCTTTCTTGAACGTGACAATGAGTTCACTGTACTCACACTGCCTCCACAGTCACCAGATCTCAGTCCATTAGAGCAGCTTTGGGATGTGGTGGAACGGGAAGTTCACACCATGGATCCAATCAGCAGGTGACTAACTGGCTTCTGCAGAGCCTGATGAACTGCTGCACATGTTATTCAGCCACTGAATCAAGTGTGTTGGAGCAGAGAAACCACTAAAACCTGCTGAATACTGGCCCTCCAGGACCAGGATTGGGCGCCCCTGCACAGGGTTAATGAAAGGCCACCTAGCCCCTATCACCCCCAGTGGCCAGAATATTCCACTTGCAACTTCATCCTGGCGGGCCGCTCTGTTGGGGCTGTTAGAAAACATTTAGCTGACAAAACTTCCGCTGCAGTCCACTTCCAGCACATTTCCTGTTTTAGATCGTGAACACAGCTGATTTGTTTAATTTAATGATGAATCACTCCTGTAGACACCAAGGAAGGCTGGGGAGACGTTTCAGCTGTTAGATCCAGGTGTTAAAATGACAAACGCACAGCGAAGCGGTAGGTTTTGCTTTGGTTCTACAAATGAACACTAGGGGGTGCTGAAAGCAATCCAAAACTCCCTAATTCCCCTTTAACATGAAAATAGTCTCCTACACCTATCTCCTACATTAGCTTCTGATAGAAAATAAATTATGAAACTCGAGGATTTGAAAATCCTGACAGATCTACGTCATGGACTCACCCATCGTGACTCACGACGGGGAATGCTGTTGTTGGTTTAGTGTCCAGGAAACAGCAGAGAACATCTCAGCTAGTAGAAGCTAACTGTTAGCATTAGCAACTCCACCACACAGCAGAACTTCTTCAGGCTTGTATAATTTGTGGAGATTAAACTTTGTTGCAGAGCAAACCGAGTCAGTGGTAGAGTCATGTTGCTGCTAGCCAATCAGAAGAGAGATGCCCACATGTCATAAAATAAGACTCTAAATCCGGTCATGCTCTGCCACTTTCTCCTCCAGCTGACTGCTGCACCCTCAAACAGGTGCACTGGAGCATTCTTCCCCAGAGTACGACTTACAAGGCATTCATTCCTAGAGACCACTGCAAATGTAATTGAAATTTGAGTAAAGTTGATTTTTTATTTACTGTAATATGTAACAAGATATGTTTCCTGTCGTGTTGCCTGTTGAACAACAATGTACCACCCTAGCTACTGATGTCTGGGACAACATAACACAACTTCTGACCTACTTTTTAACAAAGTACTAGAACTCTAATATGGATTACACCATATGCACATCAAGTGATAATAGCTAATGCCTTCCCTTTCAGCCCGTTACCCATAAATCTCATCTTAAACCCAAAAAGAGGCAAGTTTGGCTGCTGCTCCTTCTCTGCGTAATAAACTTGTCAAATGCTGCTTCAGGTCTGCTGCTGGAAAACCTGAGGTGATGCTGTTAGCCACACACGCAGAGCTAAGCACTGCTTGGCTCTGCAACGCAGATGTTGCTCTATCCTCTAGCTAACACCTCTAGGCCTGTGAGCTCGCACTTAAACCACGGAGAGTAATTTGTCCAGCTGCAAGTCTGAGATGTTTTCATTTCCCAGTCGCAGTGTAAAAAATTGAGTGACAGAGGGAGAAGAAAACAGCAGTAATTATAAAACTAATTACCAAATGGTGATGATGCCCATAAGCTTTGCATAACTAAATTTAGATGAAGAAATAGCTTTTGGCCGCCAGCGTTGCTTTTGGTTAGTTGTTTTTCTTCCTGCTTGTCTTGCGTGCTGTCACACATCCACCCCAGAAAAGGAGCACAAATCACCATGGAAACAATAAACCTTTTTCTTCCTTTTGTTGTCTGACTTCATTTTTGTTGACAAACACCAAAATATCTCCAGGAGATAACATTGTCTAACAGTATGTTGTAATGAGACAAATTATAGTGGTTTCTACTTATCCTTGGAGTTTGTTGCAATTAGGTAGAACACAGAATGGGAGTCAGTCACTTATAGAATAAAACTGTGCTTTTGTCTGCGAGCTTCCTTGTGAAAAGCCATGTTTTCATCGGGCAAAGTGTCTGCTTAGACTCGTACACAGCTCAGTTTGAATGCTTTTAACTCTAGAGCGATCTCAGGGAAGATCCCGACTGCTTGTTATTCTATTTTGGTTTTACTCAGAACACATCAGCTCTGCCAGTTTTTATCTGCGACATTTGTCCCATTCTAAATAAAATACAAGTGCAGGAAAGCTGGCATCCTCTGGGTGGTGTGACTTTCTGTGTTGAAATCCATATTAGAAAGTATCTACTCAGACGATGTTTCTTATTTATGGTAAATTCAGGAAAAGTGATGCTAGAGCTGCAGAAAGATGCAAATGCATGGAGGTGAATAATAGAAACGATATAGAAAACCTGCTAAAATACACAAGACTGGTGGGATTGGTAGGAAAGCCTATAAGGTACATGACTCCGTCTGTGGTCCGGAGTCAGTGAATCACTGAGGAATCTGTACATTTGTGACATGCTTCAAACACACACTCAAACACGCACGCACGCACACACACACACACAAACAGACACGCACACACACACACACATACACGCACGCACGCACGCACACACCCACACACAGGCACACAAACACACACACACACACACACACACACACATGCACACACACACACACACACACACACACACACACACACACACACACACACACACACACACACACACACACACACACACACACACACACACACACACACACAGGAATTCCACAGACAGCACTAATCTGAATGTACCAAAGCTACAGAGGAGGCAAAAAGTGGGAGACTATGAAAAATGATTGTTGGCTTCTTTGCATTAATAAAAAGAGATGAAGCAAACAACTCTAGTCAGTTACAACATGTGCATTTATGATGGTCAAGTTGAAGTCTAACTAGTCTTGTAGTAAACCTTCTATCTGCATTTGCTGGCAACAACCAGCATCTAGGACTATTTGTATCTAGTGCAGGGGGGCTGCCAGAGGTTTTGGGCTCCATGAAAAAATATCAAGTTGGGCCCCCTGGGGTCTCGTCCATAGCTGGAGCTCCCAGATTCGAAAGGAGAAAAAAAAATAATATATATACTTTATATTAGTGTTTCAGTTTTGCTCAGTTATGTAGGTCTACATGCATTCTTACTTATTTACATCTCATTTTCACCTGCTGTCTCTCATTAGAGACTGGGGCGACGGTGGCACAGGAGTTAAGTGCTCACCCCGTAATCGGAAGGTTGCAGGTTCGAGCCCCGCTCAGTCTGTTGCTGTCGTTGTGTCCTTGGGCAAGACACTTAACCCACGTTGCCTGCTGGTGGTGGTCGGAGGGACCGGTGGCGTCTGTGCTCGGCAGCCTCGCCTCTGTCAGTGCGCCCCTGGGCAGCTGTGGCTACATTGTAGCTCATCCCCACCAGCGTGTGAATGTGTGTGTGAATTGGTGAATGACTGATTGTGTTGTAAAGCGCCTTGGGGGGTTCCAGGACTCTAGAAGGCGCTATATCAAATACAGGCCATTTACCATTAAACAATTAATTTCCTTCAACAGAATTAGCAATATCACTGCTGGAAAAAGCAGGAAATGCACATGCTGAAAGGTGTTAATCTCCTTTTCTCTTTTACTCTCTTAAAATGTGTTTATTTATTGTAAAATTTTATTTGATGATAAAATTCAAAATTGGATGTCTAATTAAATTTCCATGTTGTGTCAAAGCTTTACACAACTACATTTTCAGCTGTCTTTCCTCTTGAAATCAAGTATTTCTGTATGACTGACGAAAATTAAGGATTCACTGCTCATAAGGTGACTTCTTTATTAAGTCTCCACGGCTTTATCATAGACACAACATGAATAAGCACACAGTTCAAACCGGAGTCAGTTAGGGTTACATAACATTTTAAAGTTGGACAACTTTGCATGAACATGTATATACTTTGTCCTGACCAAACCTGACAATGGGAAGGTCCAGGCTCTGTACATAATGAAATTGATATATGTGTTACAATATAGGCTATCATTTGTGACAAAACCTTTATCCAAGTTACAACAGTCTTTAAAATTAATGCACAACAGGGACAATGCAACACAGCCTCCTGCAGGATATTAGCTGTAGTTCTCCATCATCAAAACTAGATTTCACATTTTATTGTGTTCAATGTTATATGAAGTTTATTTATTACAATTCTTAATAGCTTTTGTTTCAGTTTTGCACTCTGATCAATTATTTGGAAATTACTGATTTTTGGTTTGTGTTCTAAAAGCTACATAAACAAATTACATCATGTAAAACCTCCCATAATTCAGTCAGATTCAAAACATTTCATTTCAAGGTGTTTAGTAGATGAAAAGGGTTTTTTTTCTTGTATGGTGCCTTCAAAAAGGTGCTTCACAGTAATAATCTCACAGTAATTTATGTTACATTAACAGACTAAATAACAATGCTTCAACCTGCCCAGCCTCCAAAACAATCTATACATTTTTACTGATTGATATTTATAATTATCATCATGTGGACAAACTAAGTGTTTATCACCAAAAATAGCCTTTTTATATTCCTTTGTAACAGTACTGATAGAGAAAAGAGCCTTAAGTGATTCCCACAGACCCCCTTAAATGAGGCTGCTAGCTAACATGCTACATTGCTCACCTTCTTGAGGTTCATTGGGTTGTGAGGGGACACCTGCTGACATATCATCAGCTGCTGATTCTGGTAGCGACAAGGACAACAACCCATTTACCATAATTAGATGAAACATAGTTCCTCTCACTGTGGATATTAGAGGTAGCTAACAGGTTGAATTTAACCACTCACTACCTAAACCCACCTTTCTTTGAGAAAAACTGTGTGACATACTGACGCCCTCTCTTCTGCCTGTCCTCTTTCTCCTTTCTTTCTTCGACCCAGACTTTGTTTTTGCAAACTGCTACGCGCCCCTCGGCCAGATGGACGATGCCATTTTATGCTGTTGGAGGGTGTGTGTGTGTGTGTGTGTGTGTGTGTGTGGGGGGGGGGGGGGGGGGGGGTTCCAATTAATTAGTCAAAATAAAGTAGGGACCTCTGAATAAATATACATTTCATAAAGACTAAAAGATTGTTTGTTTAATGTCTTAAATGACAAAAAATACTGCAAAGTAAAGTACTTGTGATTTTTAATCTAAAATGTTTTTTATTCAACTTTGAAACTTTTTTGGGCCCCTGACAGCTGTGGGCCCTTAGAATCTTCCTAATCTTTCACCGCTTTACGGCGCCCCTGATCTAGTGTATGCTTTCAGTTATTTTTTCTTATGGAAATCATTTTCATTCTAAATCAAAATTAGTTTTTTTTGTTTTTTGTTTTTTTTTATTAAAAATTAGAACTACTTCCTATCGGTCATACAGTGCAGCTGTGAAGGGAAAACTACATTCTATTATAAGAAATTATTGATGGAGTTTACTATGTTTAATTTTAGGTGGAGCACTCCTAAATCTGCATCATCCCTCAAATTTAATGAAACTTTATGTTGTCACAGACTAGCTTTCATGCATTTGTTTTGTCATAATGGCTAAAGTCGTTGTTCTTTTCTTGTTGACAACAGACCACAGTCTCTGAATGTCCATGTTTTCTCCTTCCACCATTGTATTCAATGGGTCTCCACAAGGATGTGTCCTGAGCCCCCTACTATGTCTGATATGCAACATGTCCTGCAATCAAAGTGTAAGGTTTGCAGATAACTCTGTTGGTTTGATGTCCCACAACAAAAAGTCTATGATGGAGCTTGATGATTAATCCAAGTCAAACAACCTAATCGTAATTGTGACTCGATGCAACCTGCTGGGTTCCTTATATAGGAAACTTTTTACTGACTGGCTTAATGACCAGACCTGTATTGGAACATTTACTGTGTGAAGGTCCTTGAGATGACTCTTGTCATGACTGGTGCTTTATAAATACACTGAATTGAATTGAATCAATGTGGCAAATGCTAAATAAAATGAAAAAGGACTTCATAAGGAGGACTTACAGTCACTGTAACACACATACATTCATTTATGAAGTCACATTTCATGTGTATCTGATAGCTTCTCCATTCAGATTATTTATTGGGACCCTACAGGATTAATAAAAACACACTAGTGTGTGTGAGCCTTGTGTCAATGGATATGCCACTACCGCTACAGCCATGCTTCCAAATGGTTGTGTATGCTCCTCCAGAGGTCCAGCACTGTGCCATCAGAATAATAAACCATTGTGACCTTGCTATGAAAGTTTTGGGCATGCTAGAAACCACAATGGATCTATCATGTGCAATGGTCTCTAATAAAGAGCCCAGTGTGTCCTTTATATGCACCAGCAAAGCTCATCAGATCATTTATGGGTTTTTTACACCATAGTGGGTCATCAGGCAGTGTGAAGGGCACCACAGCACTGCCCACACAGGTCTTGTGTTAGGGCTATGTCCCAGTCACACTTTCAGTGTTATGCCAGTCTGCTACACATAGCTACATCCTTACAATCCTAGAATGTTGTGCCAGGATGTGGCCTCGCCCAATGACATGATGGGCTTATAGGGTGGTATCTCTATGAATGCATACAGAGTGTTTACGACAGCACTAAGCTGATGTGGAAGACACAAACGAAACATAGCAGCATGATTGGCAGGTCTAGTCACACACAGCCACTACATATCTTAGAGAACTCAGCAGCGTCTCCACCAGTTTGAGAGGAACCTTATTTATGTAAGTTCATTTAGACCACCTGAAACGGTTTTCATCATACCTACCAGGATTTGCTGCTTCCCAGAAACTCTGCAGTCCTTTGTATCACTTTGTATTAATCATAGTGAAATTCTTGTGAAGGACATCTACCCATTAGAGCTGATGTCCTTACTAACCCAGTTATACATCTAATGTTCTTTTCTAATCTGTTTATCCCGCTTTCTCTCCATACTAGACAAATGGGACATTATTGGCTTATGTAGTGCACACTGTAAGGCCCTCAGCAGTCAATCATCTGCTCTAATATTCAGAAAGGCAAGCCTTGACACTAAATTAAAACCAACATGAAAAGCATGTGTTTAACAAAGTAAAGTGTTTCCAATCAGGTGTAATTGGCTTTTCAGAGCCAGCAGTGATGTATGTTGGTAATTAGTTAAGCGGCCTGAGTTTGTCTCGAAGGGTTGCCCCCCTTCCCTGTTTTTTTTTTCAATTACTTTCCCCCTTCTTTCCACTGCTGTTCATGAATGGAAACATCAGAATCAGAGGAAGAATTAGGAGCTGAAACATCAGTTGCCCAAACTCATACTTGTATTAGAAATTGGCCTTAGGGATTGGAGAGTTTGGAATTGGCAGTGATTTCTGAGTTAACCAAAAACATTACTAAATTTGCATTGCTTGGCTCTTTTAAAATACAGGAATGAGGAGTTGGTAGTTAACTTGTTTTGCTAACGTTTCAGCTAATTACTTATTTGGCCATCCTCAGAGTTGTGCCAAAATTAGAGGCATTGCTTCCTTCTCCGTTTATCTGCGACATCGTCCTCTGCTGCCCACAGATAAACGGAGAAGGAAGCGACACCACCAACATCGGCACAACTCTGATGACGGCTACAGTAATTAGCTGAAACATTAGCAAAACAAGGTAAAGATCAACTCCCCGCTTCTGTGTTTTAAGAGAACCATGCAATGCAAGTTGACAAAACACACAGAATGAACGTACAGAAGAACATTATTGTATACAGTCTGAATCAATAAATGCATGAAATGTGGTTCATGTGGTAACTGTGCCAATAAAACAAGCCCAATACCAACTAAACACACCAACAACGTTCATTTGAGTAATGAATGGTTTCAGCTTGTCTGCAGAAGTCAATGTATGAACAGTTAATGGCAATTCTAATTTGGAAATAGTCCAAATGTTCCCTCTGACCGTCAGCAGTAGGCAAGGAGGGTGACGTGTCTTGCCCAAGGACACAATGGCTGTGACGGAGTGAGGTGAGGTGTGAACCTGCAAAATACAGTTTTGGTCTTTTTGTGGAAATTGTTAGTGTGTGTTTACATCCCAAGTTGTGTGCAGCTGGAAAATGTTGGAAGAGCTTTATATTTATGGATAAGTGACACACGCTGTTAGACAGTTCCAGTGATTAAAGTCTTTGTAAGCGGTGGATAATCTGTATGTTCTGGAATCACCCTGCCTAATACCTGTCAGAAACACACACACACACACACACACACACACACACACACACACACACACACACACACACACACACACACACACACAAATACTCTTATCTAAACCAATAGATTTAATGGATTTTTTACAATTCCAAATGTAACGGGCGACTTAGAGGACACTGTATAAGAGATGAATGAGTCAGAGAGAGAGAGAGAGAGAGAGAGAGAGAGAGAGAGAGAGAGAGAGAGAGAGAGAGAGAGAGAGAGAGAGAGAGAGAGAGAGAGAGAGAGAGAGAGAGAGAGAGAGAGAGAGAGAGAGAGAGAGAGAGAGAGAGAGAGAGAGAGAGAATATTAGATAAGCTGAAGGACTGTGGTTTCATGGCCCAGCTTGTCTGCTGGGCCATGAAACATTCGGCCGCTGGGTCGTCTGAACGATCAGTTCAGCCATTTCTTAATAACGTTCATATCAGCTCTCTGAAACTCTTCTCTGTTCCATACGTCTGTTGGCTGTCTGTCTCTCTTTGCCTCCATTTATCTGATTTCTATTTGTTATTTTTTTACAGTTCCTTTTCTGAGCACACCCCTGTCCTTGTTTTGAAGGACCAGTATCTTCCTATTTTACCCACTCCAGAGCAATAGTAGGCACAATATATAAGAAATTATCAGCACTACTTTTATGAAATATGTCGTTTCAGTGAGCCATCACTTCTACTCAGAAATAAGACTTTGGATTTGATTAAATCCCAGCTTTCCATAATAGCACACAGCTACAGACCCAGAGACCACAGACTGACGACGTCATGTTGCAAGTGTCCTCCTGGAGAATTCTCCATTGGGCAATCGAGTTGCTAACACACACTCACGCATACACACACCATTCGGATGAGGAAATGCCAGCTGGGATGAATTATTGTCTCAGTCCATACCTGAAGCCCACCCACCATTCAGTTAGCTGTTAAACATGTTGGAGTCACAGCTCCTGATCGGGTGGTTTTGATGTTGGAATGGTGCCATTTGAAGAAGTAATCTGACAGTCTGTGAAATCATGCTCACGTTCTGACTTGGTTTTTTTGAAGCTCCTGAAGGTAAAATACTTAACAGGGTCATGTTCTCTAGGCTTTATTTAAAGTTCAGACTAGATAAGAAACCACCTTTTACAACTGTGAAGACTAAACTCGCTGCTAGCTACTCAGTAAGACTAGGTGTTAGTGTTTACAGTGCCTGAGCTTCGATGAGGCTGATGTTCAGATGAATTCCCAGATCAAATTTTTAGTCATTTATCTACTTTGACAGCTTCAGAGTAGCGGTCAGACAAAGTCAATTATTAACCGATAGAGAAGCGATTTATTTATTTAGGCTGCTTTCCTCCAGTCTTGCCCAGGAGCCAGGTACCTGGATGTGTTCCTCCAATCTGCTGTCAGATAAAATGCTTTGATCAATATTTGCCTTGCTTTTAGAAATGAAATCCTCTCACCCTTCACTATTGTCTATACAAAGGACTTTTCTTCCCTCCCAGCTGCTTCTCACATCTGATTTCTCACGCTTCCTCCATCCATCTCTAGACTTTTTCTGTTTCATCTCTTCTTTTGAACTCAAACACAAGCTGCTGCTCAGCTAATTGCAGCTGTTGTTGTCTAACCACTGCTTTATAGATTTGCTGTTGTATCATAACTGAAGATTTAAAAAGTAGTTCCTTTGAGGCTGTAAGCAGAGAAGGTCCCTAAGGATCCTGGTTAATTTTTTGCCGCCTGCCTGTCACTCAGACTGCGTGATCTTCACATAGACTAATTGATTTTTCAGTGTTTTGGAGGAAGAAAAAAGGAACAAAGCTAAACTGACTTTGATGAGGTTTTTGATGTATGTTGTAAGTAATGTAGTCTCTGCTGAAATCAGCCAAACAAGAGTAAATATCACAAATCAGTTTTTCTGAGTCTTGTATTGTTATATCAGGGCATGTGAAGAACTTTGGATCAAACTCACATTTTTAATGTTTTTGTACTAAACCAGGACACAATGCATCACGTTTGCATTTTCTATAGGTTCTCTGTGGGTACTCGGGCTTCTTCCCACAGACCGAAATCATGCCTTTTAGGTAAAGTCATAGTTTTTCACACACACACACACACACACACACACACACACACACACACACACACACACACACACACACACACACACACACACACACACACACATATATATATAACCTAAAATGAAATGGGCGTGGTTTAACGTGAAGTTGGTGGGGCGTAAATCGGCACATTATTTAAAGTCTGAAGTTGATTTGGATTGATCAGAATTTGCTTTATGTATTGTTTATTCTAAAACTATTTACGGAGTAGCGTCAGAATTGAGACTAGATGTTTTTGATCCCAATAGTAAAGGAACTATTACAGAACAGGTCTTTCGGTCATGAATAAACAATGAACATGAATAAATGAATACAAATGAACTCATGCTATAGGAAAGATGAACTAATAGAACAAGACAAAACTATATATATATATATATATATATATATATATATATATATATATATATATATATATATATATATATATATATATATATATATATATATATACATACATGTATGTATATATATACATATATGTACATATATATATATATATATGTATATATATGTACATATATATACATATATATACATATATATATATATATATATATGTATATATATTAATGTATCTGTCCTCTTTTGACAGTTTAGGCAAAAGGTAGTCCTATGGGTCATTAACTCAGATACACTCTAAGACAGGAAAGGTGTGTTACATCCAGGTGTCTAGGGGGCCTGGTTAGGGTTAGGGTAGACATATAGAGGTCCTAAACTTTAGGTGGACAAATGTAGACTTTCAGCCTGTGAAGTATGGACATTTCTACATTGTGGGGATATTTTGCTGGCCCACACAGTGCTAAGCACTCTAAAACTTGGTTATAGAGATATGGTGTGAATTAGTTTTTAGTTTAGGGAAGGGTGATTAGAACCCCATTGGTTAAGATTAGAGTTAAGCATAGATAGTGGAGTCACTAAAATTAATGAAAGTCATTGGAGGTCCACACAAACATATGAGTACAAGTGTGTGTGTGTGTGTGTGTGTGTGTGTGTGTGTGTGTGTGTGTGCGTGTGTGTGTGGTTGTTCTACTTTTCCTCCAATAACCAGAAGAAATCGGCATCAGCTCCCTGTGAACATGCACCGAGGGTATAAAGCACAGATGATGGATAGACACAAGCTGGTTTTTGCCTAATGGGAAAAAAAGCAAATTATGTTTTTGTTTGACTTTTTCTTCTAAGTTATCAAATAGTTTATTTGTAATGTAAGCCATTTGTGCATCTTTGGAAAGATAGCGTATGTATATCAAATGCATAGAGATGAGCATGATTTGATACATTGCCATTATACTAGTAATGAAGGTACCAGTCCAAAAGATGAAACCATGGATCTGTATCATACCAGTGTGATCTCCAGAAACAGGCTGAAGCTTCTTTCCTCCTCCACTTTGTTTCTGGTGCACGGTCAGATTATTTTCTCATAATTTATGGTCCTAATTTCATATTTTCCCGTTTCTGGTACTGATTTGTTTTCGGAGAGTACACACAACCTGAAACCACTGGCTGAGGTAGGTCTGCTTGACTTTCTCTCTCTCTCTCAGTGGTCGAGAGACATGATGTTATTAAATGATATCAGCGTCAAGGTTCCCATCACAAATTTAGTGTTTACTCTGCCTCTCTCTAATAGCATGGGTGCTCAAATACACACACACACACACACACACACACACACACACACACACACACACACACACACACACACACACACATGCACACACCCTTGCTATGATAGTATATTTCTGTGCAAGGGTTTGTTACAAAATTGCCAAGCATCTATATCTATTCTGAACTAAAGGTTGTTTGTGTGTCTTCCTTATCAGGCTATCAGTATGAGGATGAGAACCATGCATCATGCCCTTTACTAGATACCATAACACACACACACACACACACACACAGCACAAAAAATGCATTGTCTTTAGAAATAGTTATGAAGACTTAAGTAAACCCGTCTCCTCTGTTTGACTGTGCTTTTCCCACAGCTGTTTACCTCTAAGTCTAATTCAGGAGTGACAGAAGGCAGCTGAATCAGAAACACAGTGACGCTTTTGTTAGTAAGACTTTGATGCCACTGGTGTACTTGTACTTGAGTACAGTGCACACGTGTACACGAGTGCTGAACAATGCTTCGAAAAAGAAGGAAAAAAGAGCATGAAGATGACAGTTAAACCAACAGAAAAACCGCTGTGATGAACATGAAATAAATGATGCTGCCCTTAGTGAGCAATGATTCATGTTGAGACTATTTAGTTTGGTTTGTCTTACTTTATGTTTTACGTTAGTTTCACAGTTGGGGGGTGGTTGTGTTTTAGGTCTTGTACCCGGGGTATTTTCACAAGCCCAATCCCCAAACCTGCAGTGCGTCCTACGGCCTTTTTGAAAAGTTCACTTGGAGGAAGTGCGCAGCAAGGCTTCGAGTGCGTAGTACACAAGTGTATAAATAATTGCTGGATTGTGACGGTGAGCATCATCAACTGAGACCAAGCCCCCACAATGTGGGTGAAAAATTGAAGCAAATGCAGAAATGAAATAAATTGCAGTTCCACCCTCATCCACTAGGGGCTGGTGTCAGAAGCGAGCAAATCCTCATTGACTCCCATGTTAAAAATACCAATTTCACAGCAGAAATAAACATGTTTACAGCCTGGTACCAAAACATGTTTTTGGTTTAAATGATCTAGTTTACACTCATGACAACTCTGAGGGGGGTGACTTTTTTTCTCACTCTTCTGTTTAAGTGTATTAAAAGCCTAAAATTCTGTATAATTAATAAGTATCAGACCCACATGACCACAGAGCTAGCTCCGTGGAAAGGCCTCAGTAGAGCCTCGGCCTCGCCTGGAAACTGTTCGGTCATTTTCAGTCTCTCAACTTAGACCATTAGTTGCAGCATTTGTGCATTCTTTTTGGATATTATTTGTGCAATTGGACAAAATGACTTGCTGTGACATTAATTGCACTAATAGAGCGTCCAAGGAGTCTCCACTTCATGTTTTTCAGTAAGTAAAATTATATTTATGTATTTTAGGTCACTGCCGAGCTGAGCTTAGATTTTAACATGTACTGTTTAACCATGAAATTTAAATGTAATAGGGTAAAACCCAGTGCATTTAACATAATGCTGCACTTTAGAAAATGGGTTGAAATATAACATGTTGGTGGAGCTGGGTTCCCACTATCGGATTGTGGAGCTCTCGGGAGACCGATGTTTTCCACCCGGTTCTCCCCTCCCCACAGCTCGGTGCATCTCTGTCTGATCGCGGTTCCTGACTACTGTGCGGGCTGCCGGCTTGTGGAGCTCTGGGATGGAAACCTTTCCACCCGGTTCTCCCCAGCGGCAGCTCAGCGCATCTCAGATCGCAGCGGCGCTTGTCTGCTGTGCGGCTGCCGGCTTGTGGAGCTCTCAGGAGACCTCTGTGTTCCACCCGGTTTTACCCAGCGGTCAGCCCGGCGTATCTCTGACTCAGAAGCTCTGGTGTTGTGCACAGTTAACTCCGGTTGTAGCTAGGTTGCTACCTACGTTAGCTTAGCTCCCACCTCCGCGTTAGCTTTGGGTTAGCTTCAGGTTAGCTTGCAGCTAGTTCGACCGGGTGTCGTCAGCTGACCCCAGCTTTACAGCCCCACCCTCAGCTCCACCTCTCTTCCCTTTTGTGGAATTGTCTGGGCTTGACGGAACCTGTGACACGGTCAAAATGGCGGTGGTGGCCACCTCCCATTTTTCTTCAAAAATGTGTTACTGGAGTCTATGGAAACCCATTGTCCAATATTTATATGTCGATGACTGAGACGCATGCTGGTAGCTATTTGTGCTACTTGTTTGAAAATTGTTAATAAAGATTTATTTAAATAAATGATTTTTGGGCAAAACTGACATTCATTGCTGTTCAAATTAAATCATAGTCTAAAACAGTCCGAGCATGAGCTAATAGCATTAATCATCTTCAAATTATATTATTTTGTTTGAAAATACATGTTTTCACAAACGGCACGTGAGCCACTGTTCCGCCTTTATCTCCTCCTATGCAGCAATGGATTGTGGGTAATTCATTTGGCCCAAGTCTGCATTGATGTTATTCCAGGGAAGGCTTCAGCCTCAGCCACATGTTAAAAGTGTTGCAGCCCAGAAAGCAGAGGGTTTAACCACATTTATCTGGCTAAAAGCGCCCGCTACCCTCTGTTAGCCTGAGTAAGCTCAGTTAGCTTGTAGTTACACTGCTCTTAGCTCCATTTTTGTGTTTTCTGAGAATGACGAGTCCCGGCTAAGATGGCGGTGATAGGAACCGCCCACTGGGCTTCAGTTCTCTTCATGAACCTACGGGTGATGGCGTGAAGGCTTTGTCCATCTTATACAGTCAATGATAATCAGCTCTTTGCCACGTTCCCCTGTTGTCTTGACTGATTTGTCCTTGGTTTAAATGTTTTTAATGGGTTAGGGTTAGGGTTTTGATTTTAACTTTCTGCATTGCTCATGACACTTGGATCCTTCCACCACAAACAGTGAAAGCCAAAGAATACACTTCTAGTGCTACTTTTTCCTCTTTCTGAAATTCAGTGGTGCTCCAAGTACAGAGCTAATTTACCCTAACCCTCCCACTGTCCGCGCTTTTACAGTACAAACTGACTGTGTGTGTGTGTGTGTGTGTGTGTATGTGTGTGTGTGTGTGTGTGTGTGTGTGTGTGTGTGTGTGTGTGTGTGTGTGTGTGTGTGTGTGTGTGTGTGTGTGTGTGTGTGTGTGTTGGGGGAGTTCGATGGGGTCCCACCCCTACAACAACAAAAGTCTTTGGGCGACCCCTCCCCCCCCTCCTCACCCCACCCCCTGAACAGGACTCACACCATCCTCTCCACCCCACCCCAGGATCTGCCCGCTTGCAGCACTCGCGGGGTCGAATTGGCACCTTGGAGATTGCGGGAGGGTTAAGGATGTTCCCAAAGCATAGACCTTTAGTTGTGTTAATCCCCACAAACAGTACTGCTTGTCTACAGAAACAGTTCAAGTCTGGAGTATTCTTTGACAGTGGAGTTCGCCTTTTGTTTTTTTTTTTTTTGTTTTTTTCACAAAAACTCTTAAAGATACAAGTGGGTGTTTGTGTACTAATAAACTAGTAAACTCAATGCTGAACACTGTCAGCAAGTCCTCCCTATTTCTACATCTCCATAAAAAGGCGAACGTTCCCGCTGTGCTGCAAACTCTTTCTCCTATATATACTTTAGGCCTTATCTTGGTGTGATGCACAAATCTGATTTATTGGTTGCAAAAGAGATACAACACTGCAACTCTGTATGCTAGCTGTATTTTGTACCCTTCATAATTTTCTTCTTTTCCTTTTCCAAAGTCTTATTCTGCCTTTCTGATTTCATGGCTACAGCTGGAGTCTGTGCACATGTGTGTTCACTCAGGCTGTCGATCTGCGGCGCAAATCGATTAACAGCAACATTTCTGAACCAGCATTGCATTAGTCAACGTCACACACCATCGTCTGATCAAAAGCATATCTAGTTAAACACATAGGAATCTGCCACACCTTTCAAATTCAACAAAGCAACAAAAGAAAATAAACTAGAATGGGGGGGTGGATGCAAGTTTTTGGAGGGGCGGATATTCGTTTTTAAAAAGACCCGGCTACGTGTGGACTAGGCCTGAGAGACCATTTAGAGACTTAAGAAATATTTGCAGGCCATCTGAGTTAATGTGCTAACTAGGGTGTGACACTATGAGTTTCCAATATTTACCTTTCCCCAGTTTCTAATTTTCTGGGACACTGAATTAGGGCTTTTTCTTTTCTGTTACCCATACTCATCCAAATGAAAAGAAACAATAGCTTGAAATATTTCAATCTGTGTAATTAATTTATACGAGTCTCACTTTCACAAAATATTGATATATATGAAATACAATTTTTACAGTTAGATCCCTAAACATGATGAGCCAAACGACTAATGATGACACCTGCTATGAGGTGTTTAACAGGAGAAGATTAGCTTCTTTATTTTGCCTCCTTGATTCATCTCTTCTTAAGTTAATTTGTTAACCGATACCCTTTGATGGATTGTGGCTTTGACCTTCTTAGTGTTTCCCTTCTTGCTGGGAAATATGCCTACACTAAAATTACTCTGGTATTCATTGCTCTCCATCTCATCTCTTCCAGTCTGGTTTTTCCTCCTCTTCTCCTCTGTCCACCCAGGGTTATGCAAACACTACAAATGAAAAAGCCAGTTTTACCAGCTCTCCTGCTAAATGAAAACTGTATAAAACCAGAAAATATACACTGTCTTGAATTAAGATGACATTTTTTTAATGTTTCATGTTTCTGTTTTTATTTTGCACTGGCGCTACAGCTATAATTCTTTGGGACATTTTATTGCTTATGTTTCAACCCCGAAAAAAATCTAAAGAAGTATCCATCCATCTGTCTTCAAGAGCTTTTCTGAGTCTGAGTCACGGTGGTAGCAGCTCCAGCAGAGAGCCCACACCTTGGGGGGGTTGGGGGGTGGGGGGGGTGGGGGGGCTCCTGCCAGGACATGTGTGAAACACCTCCCCTGGGAACATCTAGGGGACACTGTCACCAATTGTCCAAACCACCTCAGATGGCTCCTCTCAACATTGAGGAGGAACGGCTCTAGTCTGAGTCCCTCAAAATGTCCAAGCACTTTATACTATCTCTAATGCTGAGGGAGGAACGTCCTTTTGACTGCTGTTGTTTGTGATCTTGCTCTTTTGGTCATTACCATGCCCACATAATCCTGTGAAATGCATTAAACTAACATGGAAGTGCCAAAAACCGCAGTTCCACACTCTTCCACAAGAGGTTGGCACCATAAGTGAGCAAATCTTTGACTCACATTAAAAATGCCAGCATGTTTACAACCTGGTTTATCAATCAATCAATCAATCAATCAATCAATCAATCAATCAATCAATCAATCAATCGTGTTTTCACAGCATCGGTCTGCATTCCTTCGTGGGGGTTTGTTGTTTGCCGCTCAAGGCTACTAGGGCGTCAGATTCAGATAACAAGACTTTGTTTGGGTCAGGCTGAGATAATTTTCCTCTCTGCCTTCAGTCTTTAAACGGATCATTCCAGTCTTTCAGTGAAGCCAATTTTGGATTTTTAAACCTGTCCATACCGTCCGGTGACTTCCTCCGAGATGACATCCATTTCGCGCATTAATACTGGTATCGCAGCTAGAACATTGTCCAGCTTACGATTCACCTCGAGTAACGTCCCAGTCTGAGAAGTATCCACACGGACGGTGCTTTCCGTGGGTGCGGGTCACCCTCCAATCGCTCCCGTCATCCCAAATTTCCCGAAAACCAGATATCCTCCCACTCCAATCAGGAGAAATCCAGTGATCATCAGGCAGAATACCCACACGTCTTCGATATCCTCAATGGACAGCTGGCTGAGGCATACGATCTTTCACTCCTTCCAAGAATCCAGCATATACCCCACCGGGTGTGTCCCCTGTGGACATTGGAGCCCCCTGCTCCGTTCTCATTGTTGATAAAATCTTATCAATTGCATTGAATGACCAATTCATCAAATCCATGGTTAGTCAAAATAGGGTTTTTCAGAAGAAATGCAGAGAAGCGCTCTGTGGGCAGACAGGACAAAGAGCCTTCGGAAAAAAAGACAAGGGAGCGAAAGAGAGAAGTGTCTGTACTCTGCGAGTGCCTTGAAGAATGTAAAAAACATTCTAAGTTAAATAGATCCAGTTTACAGTCATTACAACTCTAGGGGGTGATTTCTGTAACCCTTCCATTTAGATGTAATTAATTTCTTGAAATTATGAATAATTACACTGACAGGCAGCATGCGCGTCAGAGCTAGCGCTAGCGGCTAGCTCTGGGGAAAAGCATCAGACTGGGTCTCACGTTAATACATATTTGACCCTTTCAACTCTCTGAACTTTAGCTGTGTGCTCTGCCAGTTCATGTTTGGATGTTAATCATGGAATTATTTGGACAAAGAGGGTAAGCTGTGGTATTGATTGTGCTAAGAGATCAACCAAGTAATCTGCTTCATGTTTTAGTAATTAGTAAGTATAATTATTTTCCTGTACTTTAATTTGCTGGTTGAAGGGGGGGGGGGGGGGGGGCTGTGCATCTAACATAACACTGCTTGGTCAAATGTGTTAGTGGGGCCGCTGCCTGGATAATGATACTTCAGCAGATGCCTGGCTTCTCATGTCTTCCAGCCAGGAACAGTTCCTAAGACGCAGGCAGCTGGCTGTTCCCTGTTTCCCGGGACGCGTAGCCCCACTCCGATGCAAGGCTGTAGTCATGTTGGTTGCCTGTGGAGCTCTGACGGAGACCACAGAAACACTGCAGCTATATGGGTTGATGCTGCTTTACTTTTGAGTCGCTCAACCACATTTTTCTTGCTAAAAGCCCCTCTGTTAGCTTTGGTTTGCTCATGAAGTTTGCTGGTTCGGTGGGGAAAATACTGAGCATTTAACACTTTAACACTGTTTTGTGAAACAAGTTAGTTGTGCTGCTGGCTGGGTAACAAAACTTGAGCGGGTGCCTAACTTCTCGTCTTTCGGCCAGGAACAGCTCTTAAGATCTAGGTGGCTGCCTGTTCCCGTTTCCCGGGGAAGTTGTTCAACTGTGTTTTTCTTGCTAAAAGGGCCTCAAAAACTATGTTAGCTTAAGGTTAGCATGTAGCTAATGTCCCACTGATCTTCGACATGGTGGAGGAGCAAAGCGTGAGTCGATGTAAGTGGCCAGTGTGCCCGTCTCTGCAGCGGTCTGAGGCTTGTATTTTTACAGTCCGTATTAGTGTGACTTGGTCAGCATCCTGTCACTGTATCCCGATCCATCATGTGCCCTGGTTACTTGGCCACGGGGATGTCCCTTTAGCTGATTGGTTAGCATGCGTGACTCTCACCCGGGAGCTTGGGGATCGAATCCCGCCCGGGCCCTCACTTCTCCACCCTGCCACATTAGACCTCCACAGGCAACCTGCACAACCAAAGCCTCGCAGGAAAGCCAGGCAGCCATGTGGATCGGTTGCTGTGGAGCTCTGTCTTTGCTTTGGAGGTTAGCTTCAGGATTAGCTCACTTAGCTAGTAGCTACGTTCATTCATTTGCTTCTACCCTCAGCACCTCTTCTTTTCCCATTTTTGGATTGTCTGGGCAAGATGAGACGTGTGACACAACCAAAATGGCAGTGGTGAGAACCTCCTATTTTCATTCAAATCCATATTAATAGAGCCAGTTGGCATTGTTTGCCCATTATCTATGTCCTTGCTTTCTGGCTTAGCTCCCTCTTCAAATATAACCACCTAAAATAGATTAAACTCTTTTGTAAAGAAGGCTGCTGACCTATTTCATAACAGTTGCACACTTAAATACATTATTCTTGAAGTTTCAACTTATGGCTCTATAGCTATGTTTAATCTGGACTTGTCCTTTTTTCTATGTATGGTACAAATAAGATTTAATATCCTCTAAAGATCTGAACATTCATTTGCTTTGTCTGTTGGTACCGGGCTTTTGATTATACTCAGTTTTTTTTACTAAATACACATTTTCTTGTAGTTTTAGTGGGAAATCCCACTGTATGTCAGAAATCTGCATAAATAAGTGAATTAGCTGAAAGAAATGAGCAAAAACTGAATTTTTGACAATTAAAAAATGCCTAAGCAATGTACACAGTGCATTTAAAAAAATGCTTTTAGAATTTTCTGTTAGAGCCTACACAGGAAACTAGTTGTAATGCCTCTCTGCTGCAGAAACTATGCACTTGCTGCAAAAAATGTGCATATTAAAACTGCAAAAATGGCACTTTTTTGTTGTTTTTGGTCATAATACAAGGAGTCATTTCAGAGAGGCTGAAGAGCCACGTGGGACTCCGAAGCTGAAAGTTGAAGACCCCCTATCGAGTAGAGGTGGGAAACATGATCGATTCTAAGATGCATCGCGATTCAGCCGTGCGTGATTCCACATCGATGCAGCAACGTGACATAATGAGATTTTCTCCCTATGTCTATGTCGGGGGTCGGCAACACGCAGCTCTGGAGCCGCATGCGGCTCTTCCATCCATCTGATGCGGCTCTCTGTGCTTGTAAAATAATTAGGGCCGGGACTTTAACGCGTTAATTACGATTAATTAATTAGAAAAAATAACGCGTTAAAAAAATTAACGCATTTAATCGCAGCTTGCATTTCAAGCACGGCGGAACCTTTGTCATTGCACGATTTCCTCGTAGACAGAATATCACTGATGCACACAACAATGCACAGTGCTAATGGCTACTAACGGAATAAAAACGGAAAGAAGTTGCCTTGCTTGGACTGATGCAGGATTTAGGAAACACGCCCGCCTCTTTTCTTAACTTGGAAAAGCAAACTTCCAGACAACAACGGAGTCCGTGTCGCGGACATTTTTCAGAGATCGTCTCTGCTGCGGCTGCCCGGTGGCACCGGAAACTTTACAAAAGTTAGGGTAAGCTATATTTTTAACATTTACGCAACATCTGTGCAGCGCTGAAAGCACCAGACAGAATAATTCTGTGCCCTAACAGTAGTTTATGAAAGTAGTCAGACAAACGAGAGGCACCTGGCTGCCGCTGGGAGAATGCTCCGTGTTCTCACTACTCTAAACAATCACAAACAGCGTGTCTTACAGTTGAAAACAGAAGTTTAAGTTAAAACAGAAACACTCTGAAACTTTTCTGATGATTTTCTAAACAATTCTGTCGGGGAATTCTATGTTTCTGAGACGAGTCTCTGTCTAAACATCGCATGCATTACTATCATTAAGCAGCAGGTGTGTTGAAGCTGTCATCAGCTAAGGGGCGGATGCTTAAGTGCATCGGGGCAGCGAGGAACGAGAACATTTTGATCAGGATGGAGATCACACCAGATTCGCTGCTGCAGGTGTGAATCTGCGGGTCTGCAGCATCCCCTTCTTAACGTGACATCAGGACTTCCCATGTAAGGAAGGTCCGCTCACCTGTTCGTCAGATCATTATTTCCTCCCATTTCTTCCCATCAACCTCCAGTCATCCAGCTGGAACCAGTTAGTGTTCCTGATCATTCTCAGAATATGCCATGCCTGCTCTGGTGTTAAAAGTTAGTACATTTAAGTCCTAGATCATATTTATGCTTGTTCTACTGTCATTTTGAAGGATTATTATTTATGTGTTTTTACTACATTATGAGTAGAAATGCTAATAAAAACTCCCAATTATGCAAACAAGTGAAACTGGAAAAATTAGAATCTGGTGCAAAGTCAAATTTATTTCTGTCATTCAACTAGACAGAGAGACTATTTAAAGGCTCAGGAACCATTTTCAGGTGTTTTCTATTTGTAATTATAAATTTTAGTTGATTTGGGTCTTGTTTCATATCACACAGTGACAATTGATTAATTAAAATGCATTTTTTATTAAAAGCTTTAGTTTACAGTAATAACCTTGTCTAATGTTTGATTCTCTGTCTCATAATTTTAATTAAAAGTTTTACTTTGAGAGCACATTTTTCTGAACGATTAAAATGCAATTAATTTAGATTAATTAATTACAAAGCCTGTAATTAATTAGATTAAAATTTTTAATCAAGTCCCAGCCCTAAAAATAATGAATGGATATTTGAATAAAATGCTTTATATTTTACTGCATTAATTTTACATCTGTATGCCAATTCTAAATGTAAAGATTGTCTGCGTAATGGGCTCGACACACGGGAGGCGACAAACGAACGCGATCAGCGAAATTTGTCGCTGTCGCGTTTATTACCTGTCACACGGGAGGCGACCCGCGGCAGCGGCCAGCGCCAAAGCCGTCTACGCGTTCTGTTCCATGGCGAAATCGAAACTGCCGTTGTTTTGTTTGGCTGTGTCACGTTGGAGGGAATTAAGGTTATTTAAGCGGTTCAGAGTTAATAAAGTGGTAGATATGATGTTTCACAAGGTGCTGCTAGAGTTATGTGAAATCTTACTTCTGATTTTACTATAAAATATAATAATAATCAACTTCACCTTCATGTTTGCTCGGAGATGTGCGGAGCATTCTGTCCGCTCATTGGTCAGTGAATGAAACCTCCGTTGATTGGTCCTCGTCCGAGCGACAGCGATGAAAAGTTGAAAATGTTTCAACTTTCTGGGATCGTGTCGCTGGGTCGTCCGTGCACGGCACGTGCACGAGTGCAAAATTTCACACGCACGTTTTTCGCGTTTCGCTTAGTAGGAGAGAGACCCACGATTATCGTTGTCGTGCATGTCTCATTGAAAATGAATGGAGGAGAGGCGGTGTCGCCTCCCGTGTGTCGAGCCCATAAACCTGAATAGTTCCAACCCGGTCTTACTGTGAGACCGGGTTGACGGGTCACGCTTGTGCGTAATCATATAGGCGCATTCTGAGCTGACGAGGATGTCAGATTCTGGGATTCTCCTCAGACGGCTCCTGGATGTGTCGCCACATTGGAGACAGGAACAAGCACTATTCAGCCAAAGTTTCATGATCAGGTAACATTTTCTAAGTGACAAGTCTCGCTTCAGTCGGAGGAATCTTCCTGCATGCGCTCTGGTTCTGCGACGTGCTTCAAGCCCCTCTCCACATCTTCAGCTCGCTGTGGACCTTATGTAGTACACGCTGACAGCGAGCTGTGCTGAGCAGTGTCCAGCTCAGATGTTCAGATGGGAATCTTTTCTTGAGTGATTTAGCTACATTTGCGATTTAAGTGGAATAAAATGTCAGTTCGTCTGCATGCGTCGGGGTAATTCTTTCTATTCTTTCTCCGTCAAAATAAACTGTCAAATGCGGGAACTGTCCGGTCAACACAACACAAGCCCTGCTTTTAACTGTTCTGTTTTCTTGTGAAAATTGTTGCAAAGAGATATAATTAAACTTGATTAACACCAGAGCCAGGCGCACTGCGCCGTTATCTCCGTCACTGTAAATGAGGGAAAAACAAAATGATCGGATCCTTTTCTGACCTTCCCCACCTACAAAGTTTAATTACAACAATCAAACGTGACAAAGCCTGGATTTGTATTCTGAACAGTCTAGACATGTTTTAAAAAGAAACGTATGACAAAAGTGGCACCTGCTCAGTAAAACCACCAACAGGGTGAAAAATATCAAAATATTGTAGGCAGAGACGGGCTACAACTTCTGGATCCACTTTATATAAATCGTTTTATTGATTATCGTCTTATGAAAGATAACTTTGACATACACAAGCGACCGGTACCGGCTGCTGTCACGTGTTGTGAGCAGCGCTCTGCTGTCTTAGGGTAGGCCCCGCCCACAACGCCGCGGCTGCTGTGGCTCCCAGTGTTTTCTTTACTGTGGGAAATGGGTAATAATGGGATGGGAACAGGTTGCCGACCCCTGGTCTATGTCTATGCGAAGACAATAAAGTTTTGAGGTTTTACAATTACTTCTGGGGGCAGAGTTGCAATGACATGCACACTGCGTTGTCCTAGAAGCAATTGGACAGGGATACAGGGCCAACATTACCAGTAATCAAAGATGTACCCGGCCATTACATTTAAATTGGATGTCTGGGCTAATTTCAGTTTAGGGATCCTGGATGTGAAAGAATCACTTAACACAGTATTTGTTTACTATGTTTAAGTTCAGTAATATTCTATCTTAAAGCTGCTCTACCGAAAACATTATTTCTTATATTATTTAAGTAATTATAGGCAGCACACTTTAAACATTATTGCTCACTATAGTGAATAGATGAATGTTCTGTTTTTCAGGGATTTCGAAATCAAAAAGAAATTGAAAACTATTCTACTGCTTTTATTAAGTAATGAAAATTTTTGTGTGAAGAATCGTGATGCATTTCAGACTCAAATCGAATCGTTAGGCAGATAATCGGAATCGGATCGAATCGTGAGGCAGGTAGAGATGCACACCACTACTATCGATCTATTTCAGAATCCGCCTTTTTAGTCTAAAATCGTCTCACACTGTTGTTTTTTTTCCTTCTTTTGCCATGTCTAGATATTCTTGCTCAAAACAAATTATTTAACTAGTTTTACATGACTTCCCTGACTATACCAATGGCAGCTGTCATGTTTTGACGTTTCATCTTCTTTTCTGTATTTTTCTTTTTGCTTTTTTTCTCTTATCCTTTCCATCTATGTCTGTCTTTCTTCCAGTGCCATACCTGATTTTCTCTTCCTCCATTCAGTACATCTAAGACTCTAACAGCCCACACGAGGGAGGATTCTCCTGCAATGCCCTGGTCCTGTAGAATGAGCCCTGGCATTTTTACTGTGATTGCCTGTTTTTCTGTAAAATCACAGAAAAAGAGAGATGCTCGGGTCGAGCAGGCTGCTTCATGCGCGTTCACGCTCAGGCATCGCCCGTAGCATTTGCTATCCGTAGTTTTAGCAGCAGAGAGAGAGGCAGTGCCACTTTGTCGCTGTTCCTAACGTCTTGTTACAAACCTAGCTACATTTCTGAGGACCATTAGCTTTTTATTTAAAAATGTCTTCTAGATATTTCCTGCAAATTAGCAACAAAATAGCAGTTTTTGCTCCGAACTGTTCTTTAGATTGACGTTGTTTCAGCTGTCATCAAAGATATAAATGTTACAGATAGTTTGAATGTCACTGCTGCTTTAGCTCAACTAGTGTCTACCTCTAATGCAGAAGACCTGGGTTTGACTCCAGGTGTGAACATTATTTGCTATTTGGAGTTTCTTTGTTACATTAATGGTATATCTTGTTACAGTAAGATGCCCACATTTTTATTTGAGACTCGCCGAGCGGCATTGAATTCACAAGTAAAAAAGATGTGGGTCCAACTTTCATTCTGGAACAATTTTTCAAGCAAGGGAAGGGAATGATCTGAGCATGCAGGAGGACTGACCCATCATAAACCTTTGTCGGCTGTGCTGAAGAGAAAGGTATAGAACCAAATTATTTAATTAGCTGTGTGTTTTCCTGTCCTCTGTCCTCCGGGCCACACACACACACTGCACGTTCGGCTGGCCGATGAGAAAGTGCAGCTGCAGAGACATAGGTGCATTAATTTTATTAATTTACTGTGTTCTTCTGTCCTCCGGGCCACACACACACACACACACACACACACACACACACACACACACACACACACACACACACACACACGGGACTGTCTCAGATATTATTTTCGTTAAGGAGTGTGCACGTACAGCATGCGCGCCTCGTGCACAAGCCTACTATTGAAGCTGCCGTTATGCTTTTGGCCTGAGAGGGGCAATCGCGAGCAAAAAATTTCAAAACTCCGTAAAATCCCTTTAAAGTGTAATGTGAACTTAGAACAAAAACATGAGTGTGTGTTAGTGTGTTTTTCTGCTAAATCCATTAATGGATGCAGATTTTCCGTTTTTTTTTTTTTTTTCTATTTTCACATTTGATGACTTTGTTTTGAATCTTAAAGAGAGAAATAAGAAAATCTATTTGCATCTGTTGTGATTTCGGACGACGGAAAGGACAATAAAAGCCAAATTATGAATACTTTAAATGTAGAAGTTAAAAATGTAAATTTTCCCTATTCTTCAGAATTACATTTTATTTTATTAATGCAGGAGCTTACTTTTGAAGCAGCAGTTACGCGTTAGGCCTGAGTGGCGATCGCGAGCATAAAAACTTCAAACTTCCTTAGAGTCCCTTTAAGTACGGTTTTAGTAAGGATTCTATGCAATGTTTTATGAATGAGACCCCAGCACCAGAAGGTTCTAGATGACAACCAAAGATCAGTCGTACGTAGATCATATCTGGTATTAGCACTTTAATGTGTTTTACACGTATGTACAGTCTATGGTTTTACAATAGGGACCACTTACTACACTTATCATGGCAAAATCTCTCTGGCATTACAGGAAGTGTGTTTGTTTGCCGTCATTGCTTTTAGCTTAGTTATGGTGCTGAACAACTCATTAAAGGAAGTAAAACGCAACACACGACTCATCATTCACTTCACACACACATTTCACTTTAATATTGAGTTTTTGGTAAAGGAAAAATAGCTTGAGATATTATTAGAGCCATTATTTGCTTCTAATTCACTGTTAGCGTTGTTAGCTCAATGTTAGCCTCTAGGCTGCTTCACCAAACCAAAAAAAATAAAATGCTGTGGCTTCTTAAGGGTAACGTAAGAGAAATAGCTTCTGCGTCGCTCCTGTTTACTGGCTTGAGTTCTCTAAGAACTCTGGAGCTTTTTTCCTGCTGGTGTCAATCCAAATACCTTTGCTGCAGCATTAGCTTAGCAAGTACTCGGTAGCCCCACAAACTGACTGATTGTAAACGTCTTTAGTTTTTTGAAAGGAGGAAAGCTGACAACCTTCCAGCCGTCTGAGAAGGAAAGCTGTTTCAGTATAAAGTTTCTTTCAACATAATTAAGACATTAGCCTGTTCAAAGCTTTGTTTGTTATTTATTTTAGTTCCCAGAAATGAATTAATCCGTGCGTTTGGGCTTTTCTTGTCCATCCCTTTTTCCTGTATTAGAGTTATTGAGCCATTTCCACTGAAAGGTTTGCTTGCTTTTGCTACCTGATTGTTTTGGTGTTTATTGACTGAACTCCAAACATAAACAGTTAATAGAAAATCAACAGGTTATTGGATGATATCTTGTGGAACATGAAAATGATTTAATGTTTATTTCTCTTATTTTCTGAGAATTCCCCCATACAGAATCTTTGGGTTCACATTTTGTAAAGGTTATTTGAAGGCAGGACCTGTTTTTTCTTTGCAGGCAGTTTCTCAGACATCATTAATTTTTCTGCTCTGGCGTACGATCCTTCAGAGACCCAAAGTGATCAGACTCAGCGTTAGCTACAGTGACAAGGCTATATGTAAAAGTGATAAAAGAACACTCACCAAATACTTTAATTTAGCTTGGGTTAGGTTTTATGTTCCTTTACTTTTCTGCGTTAGAGGCAAAGCTGCCTTCTTGTGTTAAAGATGTTTTATTTAAAATACAAACAATGCTGGGTGTGTCTCAAACCATAAATCTCACAAGACATAACGTAATGTAAATTAGTCCTTGGACATCCAATTAAATGATTCATGTAAGGGTTATCAATGTTGATTACACACAGTTGATCATTTTTATTTTTGGCTGCCCTTTGTCACCGATTCTGTTCGTAACTTTTATGGACAGAAATTCTAGGTGCAGCCGAGGTGTTGAGGGGATCTGTTGTGGTGGCCTGAGGATCGGGTCTCTGCTTCTTGCGGATGATGTGGTCCTGTTGGCTTCATCAGAACGTGATCTCCAGCTTTTGCTGGAGCGGTTCGCAGACAAGTGTGAAGCGGCTGGGATGAGAATCAGCTCCTCTATATCCAAGACCATGGTCTTAAATCAAAAAAGCATAGAAGGCCTTCTCCAGATCAAGGATCAGGTCCTGCCTCAAGTGGAGGAGCTTGAGTATCTCAGGGTCTTGTTCATGATGGAGCGTGAGGTCGATACGCAGATTGGTGCTGTGTCTGCAGCTATGCAGGAGTTGTACCAATCTGTCGTGGTGAAGAAAGAGCTGGGCAGGAAGGAGAAACTCTTGATTCACAGGTCAATCTACGTTTCTACCCTCATCTATGGTCACGAGTGTTGGGTACTGACTGAAAGAATGAGAGGAGCCAGTTGAGATGGCTCCTGAACACCACCGTGGTGAGGCTTTTCAGGCACGTCCAAGCAGAACATGCTGGAGGGACTGTTTCTCATGTGGCCAGGGAACACCTCGGGATTCCCCGGAGGAGCTGGTACAAGGTGCTGAGCAGAGGGAAGTCTAGGCCTCTCTGCTTAGGCTGCTGCCCCCGCAACCCAACCACAGATTAGTGACAATAGATGGATGGCTTTGAAATAACTGTCACAAACGTATGACACACTTCAGATAAAGAGGAGCAACCAGAGAGTCGAATAAAGAACCAAAAACAGCAACTGGTGTCAAGATAAGAACAACAAAGCATTGTTCTCTTTT